>NC_011909.2:341624-630976 GCF_000006355.2 Plasmodium knowlesi strain H | reverse complement strand
ATGTTAGAATAAGGTTGTTGGGGTGTTAGAATAAGGTTGTATGGGTGCTAGAATAAGGTGGTAAGGGTGTTAGAATAAGGTGGTATTGGTGTTACAATAGCGCTGTAGTGATGTTAGAATAAGGTTGTTGGGGTGTTAGAATAAGGTTGTATGGGTGCTAGAATAAGGTGGTAAGGGTGTCAGAATAAGGTGGTAAGGGTGTTAGAATAAGGTGGTAAGGGTGTTAGAATAAGGTGGTAAAGGTGTTACAATATGGTTGTAGGGGAGTCAGAATAGGGTCTTAGGGGTGTCAGAATAGGGTCTTAGGGGTATCGGAATAAGGTTGTAGGGGTGTCAGAATAAGGTGGTAAGGGTGTTAGAATAAGGTGGTAAGGGTGTTAGAAAAAGGTGGTAAGGGTGTTAGAATAAGGTGGTAAGGGTGTTAGAATAAGTTTTTAAGGGTATATGAATAAGGTTATAGGGGTGTTCGAATAAGGTTGTTGTGGTATTAGAATAAGGTTGTAGGGGTATTGGAATAAGGTTTCAGGGTATTGGAATAAGGTTCAGGGGTTAGCTTTAGCTACTTTAGGGGGGGGGAAAGGAAAGACTTCTCGCCGACCGGGACCGGATACTACATACTACCCGGATGGCAGAAAACAGGATGGAAAAAGAAAAAAAGAAAAAGAATGTATACTTATACATATACATATACATATATGTATGTACATATACATATGTGTATATGTACATATGCATATGCATTTATGCATATGCATATATATATATATATATATATATTTATTTTTTTTTACAGAAAGAATTTTGGGAAAAGGAGGTCAAGGACCTGTGGACAGAACTGTCCACAGCAATTACAGGAACAAATGCTAATGATACCTCAAATGGATGTGGGACAATGGATGATGTCAGTGCCACTGGCACTGGTGGCAGATCTGCCACCAACCCTGAAAGGAAGGCATGCAATTATTTGCATGCCGGCTTAAAAAAACTGTATGATATGACGACGGGGTCGTCGACCACGTCGACGACGTCGTCGTCAGGCGACGAGAAAATCCTGGATAAGAACCCACTGTTGAAACAAACAGTGGGTTGTTTATTACTTCACGCTTATGCAAAACAAATGAAGAGCGACGCTAAATGTTTAGTGGAATCAGGAATAAAAAAAGCTTTCGAGAAGGCAGGTACTTGCAATAGTGTTGGTTCCAGTCGCACGGAACCTTGTGTTCCGTGCGAATGGAATGAAGAAATCCTTACTACTTGCCAAATTACCTTAAATGGCACAGAACAAACGCCAGTAAAGGAGAAGTTAACACATGTTCAGGAGAAAATTAACACCACCTCATCTTCCACCACTAAGAACAACATAAACCTAACCCCATCTTTATGTGACCAACTCCAATGTGCTGCCCCCAAGTGGTTCGAAAACCAAAACAAACAAGTGCAGAGTGGTGGTGCTACTACTAACAAGACTTGGGTAAGTATTACTATATAACTACATGTACATACACATATATGTGTATACATATATACATATACATGTATGCATATACATGCATACATATGTACACACATGCACATATAGACATGTACATATATATATATACATATATAAACATATGTATATACATATAGACACATATGTATGCATACATACACATATACACATATATACATATACATACGTATACGTATATGTATATGTACATACATATATGTATATGTAAACACATATATATGCATATTTATATATGTATATATATATATATACAAACGTACATATACATACACATATATACATATGTACATACGTATATGTATATGTATACATATATATGTACATATATACATATATATACATATATAGACATATGTACATACGTATATGTATATGTATATATGTACATGTGAATGTATGTTTACATATACATACGTATATGTATATGCATATAGATACATATGTATGTATACATATACATATATGAACATATGTATATACATATAGACACATATGTATGCATACATATACATATATACGTATATGTATATATGCATATGCATTTATGCATATGCATATATATATATATATATATATATCCTTTCTTCTTCTACAGTGTGACTTCTGGAATGATGGCGTCAAAAAATCATTGCAAGCGATGTTCAACGACATCGCCACAGAAGGAAAGAACAACCCAACGTCAATGACTATTGCCCCAACATGTAAAAACTTTGGGGATGGTAATGATGATAGTGTTGAAAGAAAAGCTTGTAATCATATCGCGGCAGGACTACAACACATTAAAGGCATTACAGGTAGTAGTAATGGTGTTGTACAGTCTAATGATCAATACAAGCACCTGCTCGCTCGAGCAGCTGCTTGTATTGCTCTTAACATGTACGCTGATCAAATAAGAGAAAAGTCGAAGGATAAATGCCCCATTGATGAATCTAAAATACAAAGAATGTTTAATTTTTGGAATGCAATTAATAATAATTCGTGCTTGACCTCTGCTAGTCGTGCTAATAATAAAGATTGTTTTGTTTGTAAAAGGCTTCAAGGCTCAGATTTTGCTGATTGCAAACTAAGTGTTTCCAACACTTTGGTTGATACAACATCATCACCACAAAGTGGAACTTGCAATAATGACTCAACTAAAGTGACGATTCAAGTTGACGGTCTCCTCAAGAAGGACGACAAATCCATCCCCGAAGTGAATAAAACATTATCCACCATAAATGAAATGAACACTTTCTGTTCTGAACTCCAATGTGCAGCAAAACAATACCACAAAAATAAGCATAATGGTGGGCAGTTCAAAACGACGCTATCATGGGTAAGTATTGTATGTCGCTTCGGACATAGAAATAACATATATACTTATACATATATACATATATGTATATGTATGTATATATGTATGCATATATATATATGTATATACCTATATGAATATATATGTATATTTATGTATATGTACGTATATGTATATATATTTGTATATATATATGTATATATATGTATATATGTATATATATGAATATATGTATATGTACATATATATGTATACGTATATATATATGTATAATGAAAATGGATGAAAAAAAAGAAAGTGAAATAAAGAAACCAAAATAGAGAAAGGGAATTCAGATTCCGGGTTTAGAAATGACGGTTGTTGTGGTGTTGGAATAAAGGTTGTTTGGGGTGTTGGAATGATGTTGTTGTGGTGTTGGAATGATGTTGTTGGGGTGTTGGAATGATGTTGTTTGGGGTGTTGCAATGATGTTGTTGGGGTGTTGGAATGATGTTGTTGAGATGTTGGAATGATGTTGTTGGGGTGTTGGAATGATGTTGTTTGGGGTGTTGGAATGATGTTGTTTGGGGTGTTGGAATGATGTTGTTTGGGGTGTTGGAATAAGGTGGTACGGGTATTGGAATAAGGTGGTACGGGTATTGGAATAAGGTGGTACGGGTATTGGAATAAGGTGGTACGGGTATTGGAATAAGGTGTTAAGGGTGTTAGAATAAGGTGGTAAGGGTGTTAGAATAAGGTTGTAAGGGTATTATAATAAAGTTGTAAGGGTATAAGAGTAAGGTTTTAAGGGTATGGGAATAAGGTTCCACGGTTTAGGACTTAGGTTTCAGGGTTTAGGAGTAAGGTTCAGGGGTTAGCTTTAGTTACTTTAGGGGGGGGAGAGGAAAGACTCCTCGAATCCACCGACCAATCCAAATCCATCCCCAAAGTGAAGGATACCTTATCCACCATAAATGAAATGAACACTTTCTGTAGTAGAATGCAATGTGCAGCAAAACAATACTACGTGAAAGTCAAAGGCCCTGGTGCAAATAGCACCAATGTGTCTTGGGTAAGCGAATCCATATCAATAATATCGACAACCAATATACATATATAGTCGTATATATGTATATATATATATATGTATATGTATATATGTATATATGTATATATATATGTATATATGTATATATATATGTATATATGTATATGTATATGTATACACATATGTGTATACATATACATATATATTTTTTTTTTATTTCTTTCCCTCTTTTGTTTTATATTTAGGATGAAATAAGTGGTGTCGTTGATGAGCAATTAAAGAAACTTCTAGAAGATATTACGAATGAAGGGAAATGGAATGATGTTTCCACATACTGCGACAAAGTCGGTTTGCTGACCGACAACGACGGAGAAAAAAGAGCAAAGCAAAAAGCTTGTAAGCTTTTTGCTTTAGGTTTAAAACACATTTCTTCAATTACTGAAGACAAGAGCAAGGCTGATGGACCACTTAAAAGAACTATGATGTGCGCAGCACTTAATCTTTATGCTGATCAATTAATAGAAAAATCAACAAAACAATGTCCCTTAGATGATAAGAAATTGGGAGAAGCAATAGATCACGCTTTTGATAATAGTAAAACCATTATGAATGGAGGAACTTCATGCAAAACTGGTAGTGGTACTAATTCTTGTTTTATTTGTCAAAGGCAACATACTTTTCCTCCCTGCCAAATTGGCAAAGACAAAATAGGGGAGAAAATGAACCAACTCATCACAGACGACGACAACAACAAAACCAGCACCACCAACTCCAACACCAACAACACCACCCCTACCATGGACAAAACACTAGAAGAAATAAATAAAATCGAAACTTTCTGTACTCAAGTCCAATGTGCTATCAAACAAAAACTTAGGAGAAAAAATAAACTTTCAAATGGAACAGAACCATCTTGGGTAATGGCAGTATACATCTTTACATATATATACATACACATATATATGCATGTATATATCTACATATATGTATTTATGTATATGTATATATATGTATAAATGTATAGATGTATATATATGTATATATATATATATTTATATATGTATATATGTATATATGTATATGTATATGTATGTATATATGTATGTATATATATGTATATATGTATATATATGTATATATGTATATATATGTATATATGTATATATATATGTATATATGTATGTATATATGTATGTATATATATGTATATATGTATATATATGTACATATATATGTATACACATATGTGTATACATATGTGTATACATACATATATATTTCTTTTTTTCTTTTCTTCCTTCACTTCTTCTTTAATGATCAGAAAAACATAGAAGAAGACGCCACGAAGGAATTAAAAGAACTTCTAGAATATATGTCGCAGTCTAAAAATCAGGAGAAAGTTAACCAATACTGCAAAGACAACGAAGATAAATGGAATAAAATTGGCCATAAGGAAGGCAGAACAAATAAAGCAGCTTGTTTGCTTTTTGCTTCAGGGTTAAAACACATTTATACTCATGATAATGGCCGTGTTAACGGCCGTGTTGACGGCCGTGTTAATGGCCCATCGTTTGGACAAACGATGGGTTGTTTATTTCTTAAAGAGTATGCAAAACAATTGCAAACAATGGCAAATGAGAAGAAAAAAGGACATAGTTGGGTACATCCTCTTTGTGACATAGAGGATGGTATAACATATGCTTTTGGTAAAAGTGGTGACATTATGAATGCACCATCCCAATGCAACAAGGATGTTCCTAATTCCTGTTTTGAATGCAAATGGGACAAAAACGATTATGATAATTGCTCTATTGGCACTGAAGAAGTAAATTCCAAAGTTAAACCACTACTCCAATCAAACGAAAACCATATGCAACAAACTTTAGAGAATACAGTCTGTCCCATCCTTCTTACGGATCTCCTTACCCCTTTTCTTCCTTTGGCTCCTGTCTCTATTGGTCTCTCTGCTATGGCTTATTACCTTTGGAAGGTAAGATAAAAAAGAAAAAAAAAAAAAATTAAAAGAAAAAGATAAAAGAAAAAAAAAATTAATAAAAAAAAAAAAAAAAAATTTTCATGGACAAAATTAATGTTTAAAAGGAAAAAAAAAAATTTTAATGGGAAAAAAATTTTTTTTCATGGTTAAAAGGAAAAAAAAAAATTTTAATGGGAAAAAAATTTTTTTTCATGGTTAAAAGGAAAAAAAAAAATTTTTTAATGGTTAAAATAAAATAAAATAAATGTGTAAAAAAAAATTTTCATAATCTTCTTAACAAAAATATTCTCTCATTTTTTTTTTTTTTTTTTTTTTTTGTAGTATTTTGGTCCTCTTGGTAAAGGGGGACCACGTTTCAGAAGATCTCCTACTGAAATTCCTGGTCCATCAGTACAGGAACAAGTCCACGATCATGTGGATGAAGCTGGTCCACATGAATATCGATTGGTTAAAGAACGAAAACCTCGTTCTGCTCCAACGAGAACAAAACGTTCTGGTCCCGTGAATCGCCGCACGATTATTGAAATTCATTTTGAAGTGTTGGATGAATGTCAAAAAGGGGACACACAATTTAACCAGAAGGATTTTCTGGAACTTTTGGTTGAAGAATTCATGGGATCGGAATTTATGGAAGTAGAACAGTTTCCTAAGGAAAATGTTCTTATGGAAGGTGTTCCTATGGAAAGTGTTCCAATGGAACTTGTTCCTATAGAAGAGGTTCCAAGTTTAGGTTCCGGGTTACTGGTTTAAGGTTCAGTGTTTAGGGTTAACGGTTTAGGTTTCAGGGTTTAGGGTTCAGTGTTTAGGGTTTCGGGTTTAAGGTTTAGGGTTCACAGTTTAGTGTTCACGGTTTAGGGTTCAGGGTTTATGATTTAGGGGTGGAGTAAATATGTGATAAGGAGAATATTGGTTTAACACCTCTTTGTCTTTCTTTTTTTTTTATGTGATATACACATATAATTAGTTACGATATTTGTTTTACTTTTTTAATTTTTTTTCACTTCTTTTATTATTTTTTTTTTATCCTCATTTTTGTAATGTTTGAGAGTGCTCATATGTTCAATGTATAATGAATATGAGATCATAAAGAGGAAAAAAAAAAAAGAAAAAATAAAATGAAATGTATGCCTCCTAAAAAAAAAAGAAAGGACCCAAGCGGAGGTCCTTACATGTTGAACATACAAAAGGAGGATGCGCCTTTTATAACATTAGAAGAATAATAAAGACAAAATAACGAATTGATAAAATGATTGGATTAAGTTCGAAAAAAGGCAAGAACAAAATATGGCTCCAAATTTTGATTCCCCCAAGGAAGAGCCAAATCGCAAAGATGGGAATTCTAAATGCGGTTTTTATTTTTATTTTTTTTTTTTTTCACTCTTCTGAGTAAGCTATCTGGAGTAGGTGTGCCCCGTTGTTCCACCTGGGGGATGCTTAAAATGGTCGCCTGGAAGTTCAACCTAACTTACGCATACTTTTCTCCTTTTAAACTTTAAAGGTACCCCTTGCATGTCCGTAGGGGGGAGCGCGCGCAGCACGATTAGGAGATCTATCCGATTGACTTAAGTCTATTGAACTAGCAGATTGCGATGAATACATTACATTTCCCTCTGAAGAGGAACCGCAATGTTGGTTAAAATCGGTGTGGGAGTGTGCCCCTGGCATGGTCCTGTTACCCATTTTGCCAAATTTTTTTTTTTTTTTTTTTCTCCTCCCTTCTTTATATCCCCCACTTTTTGTTGACTTGTTCACACGGAAAGAGCCATTTGCGTCACCGCTTTTCTGACACATGGAAGAGACACTGCTCGTTTCAATTATGGAAGAGGAGGATGAGGAGGCGGTCCCTTTTGCCTTCTTTCTGCATTCGCTTTTTTTCCTGTGGATGTTTAGGCGATCATTGATACCCCTCACGTTGATGCCTTGTACGGCCACTAAAAGTGAGTGGTATATTCTAAGGGCTAAGGATAGACACAGGAAGAAGAATTTGATAAAAAATGGTAAGAGCGGAATTAAGGCAGGTGCGAGGATAACCAAAATGGCAATTATGGCAAATTTCCTGATGACATTTCTGATTCGATTTGTATAATAATTAACACATTTTTGAATGTTAAATAGGTAGCAGAAAACCTCAAGGTTACACTTGCATATATCGCTATCAGAATTTTCAGCAGGTTCTGGTTCGCCGTCATGTTGGATTATAGTGGGTTCGACTGGTACTTGCGGCAATATTGTGTCTACCACGTGCACAGTCTCTTTTGAAGTTAAAAGGAAGTCTTCCTTGGAGCACTCTCTTCCATTCGAATCACGAAGAATTGCCTTACACATGGTTTGTATTTCTTTGTTTATTAAAAATTTGATAATAAAATAAAAGGCATAATTCTTGTTAGCATCAATGAATGCTCTTACAGGACTGATAGGACCAAGGTGAGTAGCTAGATTCCCGCTGTCCTTATCTGTGCAAATCACATGGCAAGAAAAGTTTGAGCCCACATTCGTGCTGTTGTTCCAAGTATGCACAATTAAAACACAATCCTTGGACTCTGACTGATTAGATGAACAATCTTTGGGAGTAGTAATATGAGTAATGGTGGCAGTGGAAATTGGCCTAATTTCGTACACCTCCAGTGCACTCGTTTCGAATTTAATCTCTACAGAGTGATTTCCATTAAATTTATATTCAATGAACTGTGTGTGTGCAGCTGTCTGTTCGTTGTAAAATACTTTATTATCTAAATCGTTGACATCAACTTTTTTATGATTATTGTTAATTTTGTCTTTCAAATAGTCAGGCAAAGCGGATGATTTGTATATCCTTGTCTGTGGTTCTGATGCATATACATTTTTAATTTTATATTTTGAAGCCCCATCTGAATCCATAGCTGCTTTGTGCGCATCATAATATCTTTGAAGGTTTACAGAAATACAATGTCCGGGGGGGACAGCACAGAAGTTTCCATTAGCTACTCTCCATTTATTTAGAGACACGCCAAACTTATCACATGTTTTGCCACTCAAATCGAAAAGATACTTAGGCATCATGAGAGCTTTTCTCAGACAAGGATGAATTACGTTACATATTCCATGATAATTGCATCCTTTCAGAAGAAGGGAATTTTCTTGTAACCCACAATTCCTAGTAACATCGCTAGCTAAAACGTCTATGTCGTTTATAGGGGAAGAAGGGATGAGAATATAATCATTCGATAAATTGACTAACGTGTTTTTCCCATGGAATTCACTCCTTAGAAGTAACCACAAGTCGAAATAATCATCCCTAATTTCAGTTATCGAATCATTCAGTTCATATTTCTTTTCCTTTGTAACTAAATCATACGTTTTATTTAAAACACTGCTGACGTCATCATAAGAATATTCCTGCACAGTTATATCAACTTGGGTATTAAATATTGGCGGATAATCTATATCATACACAGCATAGTAAGAGAAGTCCATGATGGCACAATGTCTACTGTAAACGTTTGCCGATTCAGAAAAAAACATGTTGAAATAAATGCACTTTAATTTTGATCTCTTTATATCTTTATTATCCTTGAAGAGGTTGTATGATTGGCATGAACACGATTCCCCCTTTATGTACTCAAGAAAATGAGGTGGGAAATCTCCATCTGGGGTATTTATTTCTTCTATCCTGCGCACGTTGCATGAGGATGTATACTTCTTAATCTCCCTCTCTGAGTACCTTTTAAACTTTTGATGATTAAACACATCCACAACTTCTGTATATTTGAAGGGAATGTCTTTCATATATTTGAGGTAATACAAAATGGTAACGTAATCTCTTCGAATAGTTAAGAAGTATCCTTTTCCATCCGGCCTTAGTACCTTCAGTCGTAATACCTACAATAAAAATGGGGGAAGGGGGTGGACCCAGGCGATAATACACACGTAGGCGCTTCTTCTGAATGCGCTTCCGTTGTGCGCGCTTCTTATACTCACCGAGTTGTTCGAAACGTCTAATTCCCCAAACGCAACCATTCTACATGTTGAATCATCCGACGAAGATGTGCACACTTTCTTCTTAGCAAATGAGTGTGCCACCTGGATGAACGACGAAATTCTGCCTCCGTCCTTTCGTTTATAACCTCCAAAAATTGCGCAACACAGGAGGAGGACGAAAGATTGGAGCGTCCACTTGGGTTTCATTTTGGGCGAGCTCTCCTTTTCCTTCTTTACATAGTTTTACGTTTTGTCATGAGGGAGAAGGGGAAATTCACTGTTTGCGCGTGCCCATGTGGATATATCTATCTGCATATATGTCTCAACGCGCGTAAAGAATGCGGACACCTCCGTCGCCTCACCTCATGACCTTCATACACTCACGATTTGTGCGTCTATATCTTTCCCCCAAACTGTAGCATAATATAGCGCTTCGTAAGGGCGTCCATTGGTCAGCATTATTTCCAACTATTCATCACAATTTTTTTTTAAAAAGATTTTCCATTGCTTTATCCCATTTCTGGTATAATTCTTCCCACTAATTTGACTCCGTCCCGTTGTCTTCCCTTTGTATTTTCTCCAAGGAGGGAATTTGTACCCTTGCACATCTACACGCAGCTTAAAAATGTCTCACCCCAGGTTCATTTTCTGCGTTTTTTTTTTTTTTTTCGAAAATCGGTATGCCATAAAATTAGTAATAGACACGATGTGGTGATGCAAAATGATGACTACTGGTAAGGCTAAGTATGCTCCTTCTATTGACAGTTATAGTTTTTCCGCGAAGGTCCTTTTTCTTTTCTTTTTTCTCTACGTATCGAAACTTTTTTTCAAATTTATTTCCTTATCTTTTTTTTTTGTTATTATTCAGCCCACATGTCTCAACATGTTCTATCGAGGGACAAAAGGAAATTGCTTAATTTTACTCCCCCCCCTAAGCTAAAAAAGAGTTATACATTTTATGCACTTTAGGAATAAATATATATATATATATATATTTTTTTTTTTTCCTTTTTGGTAGGGGAAAGCTTCTACTTAAAACACTTTTCTAACATTGCACACATGCTGCATTGAGGGGAGGAAATCAAAGGTGTGAGGCAAAAAAAGATGAGCCCCCTCAATTGAAGCTCTTCACCATTTTTGTTGTGTGTTCAAATGGTTAGTGTTACTGTTCAGTCGAGTAAAAAGAAAAAAAAAGCATCTTGTAGACGCGTGGAAACTATAATTTATTCCAATTCAAAGGATCATAGCGCGGGTAAAAATCGACATGACGCACAATATTGCAAGAATTACCCCCGTGAAGTGCCTCCATATTAAGTTGGTTAAACATCGTCCTAGTGAAATGCCTGGTTCTGAGTCGAGCGAATGGCGCATGAGCGCCACTGTTTAATGGGGACGAAGCAGAGGAGTTGTCGCATTTATTTCCATGCGTCCGTTTGTTATATTTCCCCACTAAGTTTTTGGTTATTTTTCCTTTTGTTTAATGATCTGCGCGTGGGGCACATGATAACGTCGAGAGAAATGATGTGGAACACATCAAAGTTAAGCAATAAATCATATTACTTTTGAAGGAAAATGCGCAATGAAAATCTGCATGCAACAAGGTACTTCGCGACCATACTTCCATGCGTCTGCACGTGTAGGTACTAGTGAGTATGCCCATGCTTGTGCGTATTAGAGGAATCGGTAAAAAAGAAAAAAAAAAAAAAAAAAAAAAAAAAAAGGCATATACTTTATCACGTGTTAATTATAGATGTCGGTTTGTACGAGTGTGTGTACATAAGTGTACGTGCACGCATCTACGCTGCTAGAAAGAACGACAAAATGCATCTGCTCACTGTATGATCAACGGCGCAAGGATATAAGTCACATCCGCTGTGATTCTACCAATTTGGCTTATGCCAGAAAGTGACTTGCACGCTGTTTGCAAGGGTGGTCATGGTCCGACTGGACACGGTATCCATTTGCCGCACTTTATCTCATCACTCATCTGCGTTTATCCCCCACTTGTATCTCACTCCCCCCATGGGGGGTCTGCCTTATCTTCCCTTTTTTTTTTTGCAAAAGGAATTTTTAAGCGTTCGCCTTCACCCTATATCATATTGATGCCATACAGTTTGAAGGAGTGCGCGTGGTTGTGACGCTTTGTTATTAAAGGTTGCCCGTCATGGTAGACGGGCGGGTTGTCTTGTTAAGTAGCCATTTTCTAGCCAACTAATCAGAACAGAAAAAGTCACGCTTCCTCGTTGATGTGGTTTTCATTCGGAGCGTAATTAAAGAAGAGATAGTTCACCCCCTCATCCAAAATTATGAAGGCGTTTATGGGAATGAACCTTCCCTTGTAGGAAAAGAATTGCTGAGTAGCCCTAATGTCTAAAATAATCTCTAACAAGCTATGCAAGAAGGAAATATTCAGAACGTTAATAGAGGTCGTAATTATAATATTAGTCATGGATGGATTATCATTATAAATGATTAATTTGTATTCCTTGGGTTCAGCCAAATTCTCACCCAATTTGGGGCTTAATTCTACATGGTGCTGTACAATGTTGTTGCTAATTTTTCTGTACTCATAATACATGTATTTATCTATAGCGCTTCTGGAAAATTTTGTGATGAATTCATTTTGTGCTATTTTTAATTTGTAACTATTTAAATCTTTTGAAGGCTGCTTGTACAAGATGAATCCATATGGCGTCAACCACGTTGCATTCATCATTCGTTCTGTTAACACATCTTCCATGTAAATGAAAAGTGATTCATAAATCTCCTTTTCGTTAAATACAATGTTGTTGTATGGCTGACTATTTAGAATAATATCCTTTTTGGAAGAAAATAAATTGGAAGTAGAAATTATGGATAATTCCTTTGCATATTTATTCTTCTTCGAATATTGTTCATGTGAGAACATAAGGTGTTTTTCTATAAAGTTGACAATGTTTGCTTCGTTTTCTATGTATTTGTCAATTTTTTTATTTTGCTTCATTTCTTCTATCTGGAAAATTTCACACAGATCTTCCACGTACATAATGAGTGAGATTTTTTGCAACAAGAATATGAAGTAATCCATGTCCACTTTGTATATGTTTTTCAAACTGGAGGTGAACTGGAGCACTACAGAGTCCTGGTCTAGATGTTCCTGGAATGTTATTTCTTCTTTGTAATTAATGCTCTTTAAGAATTTATCTATGTAGTTCATATTTTGGCAATACTCGCCCGTTTTCCAAACATGTACATTTTTAAAAAAATAAATTAAATACTTGGCGCTTATCGTTTTTTTCTTCTTATGTAAGTACGTTTTTTCCATTTTGTTCAGCAGTTTAAGGGAGTCCACAGAATGTTCGTCGTTCTCCGTTTCCGCTTGGTCTTCCCCACCGGTCGTAACACCTCCATCAATCTTCTGATTGTCACCTTCGTCGGAGTTCTTCTCAACTGTTTCAGGCGCCTTATTCGCACGAGCGCCCTTCTCCAAGGAGGTGAACTTCAAAATAAATCCGTCCTTTTCCTCCATTTCCTTTTCGTTCAATTTATTTCCCCCATGGTCAAAAAGGTTCATCTGGAGCTTTTTCGCGTTGTAAAAGTCTTCGTGGTTGGGAGGGCTTTTCAACGGAATCAAGTCGCTGTTACCAACGATTCCATGCTTCACGTGGGATTCATCATCCTCGCTGCAATCATCGCTGCTATCATCGCTACATCCACCGATGCATGCATTTTTGTTTTCCTCCTTGGAGTGCTTCTGCACAGACTCCAGCTTGGGCACCACGAAGTGGCCCAACTTGGGGATTCGTTTATTGGTCTTGTCTTCCACATTCATTTTTGAAGAATTATCCGACTGCATAATTTCCAAATCGTGATCGTCTTTGCCTTGATTGCTGTACGTAGGGAAAAACTGGTTTCCTATTCGGTACGAGTTTATGTAAAATATTTTCGACTTCACTTCATCAATGAGCACGCTCTTAACATCTTGGATATTTTTCAGGTTCACGGGGGAAGCGTTGTAGTAGATGTTTAATGCGTCTACGTCCGGGTACGTAAGCTTGTCACCAGTGGCCACACCTGCTTTGTTGCTTCCGTGTTTGCTTAGACCTATTTCATCAACCACCTTTTCTCCAAATCCGCTAGCGAGGTTAGGTGCGCTTTTATCGCTGACGTTAATTACAGGTGCAGTGGTAGATGCGCTGCACGTCCTGAGGGGGGGGAAGTACCTGCTGTTGTGGTAGTAGGCCGTCGTGTAGAGATCCTTACTATCCAAAATGTTCACAAACTTATCTGAAGATATTTTTCCATTCTTTTTAATATCATTCAATTTTTCCTCGAGAAGAATTAAATCCTCCAACAGATAATAAGCGTCGAACTTTTCCAAGTATTCCGAATTATTCGACTGGGTGAAATATCCCTTCATATTGTATTTGTACTGCTGACAGTAGCTGATAATATTGTTGGTGTAAGATTTACAAGGGCAAATAAGAGGTATTGTTTCTTTATTTATATTTAGCAAATCTAGCAAACTTTCAAATTCTATGCCATTAAATTCGTAATTTGAATTAGTCGTAACAATCATACCATTCTTATGGAAGTGGAAAGACATCTTCTCATACAATAGCATGTCATTATTTACTAGTTCTAACACATCTGTGATTCCCATGCAGTATGATGCACACACAGATTGTGTGAATTTCTCAATAAAAATAATCGTCTCTGTTATATTAAATACCTTTAAGAATTCCATCACTTTTAAGAGATCTTCGAAATTTTTTTTTAATGAATGTTCTCTAAAATCGAAAAAATTTAAGAATCCATTTGTTCCATTTTGTCCTACTTTAACGTACATGGTGTCTTTCACCTTTTCTGTTATCTTTTCATCTGGAATGTCTTTCTTTGTTTTCATTTTTCTGCTCTTCATTTCTTTTTTTTTGTATATGGGTCTGTTTTTGTTACTTTGTCCAAGAGTATTTTTATCCTCCTTCAGTTCGCTGTGTTCGCTTTCTTTGGGCTGTACATAGCCTTCCAGTTCTAGAAGTGTATTTACGAAAGTGTTCGCGCCGCTTTCCCCTTCGATATTCTTCTCCATTCCGTTTTCGTCATCCACTTCTTCTTCTTCCTCCTCCTTATCGTCCTTTCCCCCTTTCAGATGCCCCCCCTTCCCAGTTGGCATGCTACTTCCCAACTTGAACATGTAATACGGGTTGTGATACGTATAAGAAAAGTCGATGCCTTTTTTTTCCTTTTCCGCTGGTGCCTTGTCAGTTATTTCCTTATCGTCCACGTTTTGCCCATGAAGTTTTTTATTGTTATGGGCACATTTAGACTTTTTTTTTGTTCCATGGCCTTGGTGAAGTAACTCATTCTGCAGTTGGTCATCTTCGTCATGGTCATCGTGATCGTTGCCATCGTTGTTTTCGTCATTGTTGCAGTTGTTGTCGTGCATCATTTGATATTTTCCCGCCATTTTCTTCCCACACCATCCGCTTTTACATTCCTTTTTGCCTGACCTCTTTTTAATATTTTCGTACATCCCCTTCATTGTGCTTTTGTATCCATGGTATGACCCTTCCTGTAGCGCCTCTTTCTGCATTTCCCCCTTTACATGTTGTGGTATCAGCTCATTCTCACCGCCATAGTAAATGTTGTCATCCTTGTGATCCTTTGGGTAGATCTTATCACCTGAATAGACCTCGGCGTATTCGTAGATATCCTTATGAAAGGGAAATGGGGGTTCAACGTATGGGGTGTTTATGTAATTCATGTAGTTCGTGTAGAAATTCACTTTAAATTCACCAGTGGAGTTGTTATTCAGTTTAATATTTTTCATGGCTAGCAAATTTTTGAGCTTCTTTCCTACGTATTTGATTTTCTGTTTCTCTTCCTCATCGTCATGGTCGTTATGGTCGTTATGGTCGTCATGGTCGTTATGGTCGTTATGGTCGTTATGGTCGTCATGGTCGTTATGGTCGTCATGGTCGTTATGGTCGTCATGGTCGTTATGGTCGTCATGGTCGTTATGGTTGTCATGGTTGGCATGATCCTGTTCTTCGTATTCGTAGTCCTCATCGTGATGGTAATGATCGTCCTGATACTTCTGCGCATCGTACTCTTCACCATTTTCATAATCCATATCATCTGGGTCCTCTTTATTGCCACCATAGTGGTAGTGATCAGCATATTCAGGCATCTCCTCGTACTCTTGGCTTTCTTCATAGTGAGCGGGTCCTTTAATATTCTCGGCGTAATTATCAGAGACATGATCCTTCTCTTCAGCATCCACTCCATGCATCTCCGTTTCATCATATTTGGGATGCACCAAATTACTGTGTACGATTAAATTAATCAAATTGAGTCCCTTTTCGTAAAGACTGTCAAAATGTTTCTGGAGGTTTTCCTTGCTGAGGGAATCTACGTCTACGTACACATCATTTAAAACCCCAGAGAGGTGTAAAACCCTTTTGTCCTTATCACTGAAAGTTACATAAATCTGAAAAAATTTTAAAAACTGATCCAAAAATTTGTCAAACTTGTCTGTATCTGTGGGCTGTAAAGTCATATTTTTTATATTTTCCAATGCACCTTTTATGTCGTCTGATTTTTTATTCCCCTTATTATCGATAAAGGTGTTTTTCAGTAGGGCCAGCAGGGTAGCCCTTTTATTTTTGTCATCATCGATTGTTAATGCATTTTGCCCAGGGAGAAGGAAAAAAAAGAATAAAATGGAGAGTGAAAAAAGGAAAGTTATGCGTGACATGATCACTATTGATTTATAAACGAGAGTGTGAAATGTGCAGGTGAAAAGTGCAACGAAGCCGTAAAGACGTAAATATTGTCAATTTATTTTGCAGCTATATCTTTTCCCTTCTTTTGTGCCCATTATGGGTTCGTACATTCGGAAAAATGGTTAGCTGAGCTATGCTTGGTTTATTTTGTTGTAATTCGCTGTTTAGCATTTCACTTGGGAACATTTCTCAAGTGTATTTCCGTCCTTTCACCTTCGGTTCCACTTTATTGGAACGAAAATTTGCAAAATTGCGCGTAGCCACCTGAAAAGAATTTTACCTGGGAAGAATTCAACTTAAAAATGTTGACCCTTTCACATTAGACTAGGGAGAAGGAATTGCTTTTAGATTTTTATTAGTAGGAAATTAGAGAAAAAAAAAAAAGCAATAAGGAAATAAGAAAATACAGTGTGCTGATCCGAGATAAAAAAAATTTTTTTTTTTTTTCTCGTGTGTTGATGTGAGATTTGATCTGCCATTTGGACCGCCATTTGATTTGCGTTTATTTGTGCCCCTTTTTTTTTGGCATCGTCCTGAGCTTGGTTGGTAGGTGTGTGAGATCACTTACTAACCATTGGGGAGGAAGTAAACTCCGCAAAAGGAAATTTCTTTATCTCCCTTTTGGTTGGGCCAAGCAGCAAGTTGAACGGAAAAGAAATTAGCAAAATGAGCAGGGTGAACAGGTGAAACAGAATGAATTAACTAGCATGTATCAATTTATTACACCCGAGATAAAGCGTAATTTGCAAATACCATGGCGCGCAAGGAGCTAAATTGCGTACACTAATTGAGCGCACTAATTTCTCACACTTTTATTTCTTTCCATTTCATACGAAATGTGTAAATCTGCCAGGTAGCGTATTTCATTTTCCTGTTCCTGTTTTCTTTACCTTTTTTGCTTGTCAGAATTTGTCCTTTTTGGTGTAAATGTGAAGAAGGGGTTGATAAACCAATCCAGTTCATTTCAGGCTTTTTTCTTTTTTTTACACATTAAACGTGAAGTGAAAAAAAAATTACTTTTTCAAAGTGGAAAATATGTAGCAGTCGAGCCAAAATGGGAGGCACAAAAAAAAAAAAAAACGATCAGCCATTCCAACGAGTATACATTTTTCTTTTTTTTAAAGAAGTTAATATTTGGGAAAAAGATACTATGCTGAATAAGTTGGCGCATGAGTAGCCAAAAATATATGAAGCATGAAAAAGAGGGGCCATTTTAACTGTTCCAAGTTTATCAAATTTAAAGTATATTAAGGTATACCTTTGGCGAAATTTTCTTTCTTTTGTGATATGGATCCTTCTAAGGTGGAAAGTCCAAGAGGAGGTTACTAGCTTTTTTTTTTTTTTTTTTTTTTGATGTGCAACAGATTTCTGTTGTTTCCTTCTGTAGTTGGAAAATTCTTTTTGTATTTTATAAAATTAATATTTTCTATTTTGTCCAACAAATATATTATTTATTTAAAATGAAATTTAAAGTACGTAAAGAAAAAAAAAAATATATTGAATAAAAAAAAAGTATTTTTTTTTTCAATATTTTGTATATTAAAAGAAACGGAATAATATAAAATTAAAACAATTTATATGTACCCATAGTTTCTTAAAAGAATTAGGGCATATATCATAGTATATAAAAATAGCAGAATTCAGTTTTTAAATTTATTTACACTGAACAACAACAAAAAGAAGGATATGCAATAGTGCATTTATCACTAATATAAAAATGTACTAAGACAAATATAGTTGAATGATGCATATTACTCAGAATGATTTTTCTTCCTTTAGGGTGCAAATCATATTTTGAAGAAGACGATGGAAGAATAAATTTTTACTTTAAAAATAAAATTCAAACATTTATAAATTCACATTATACTTCATTCTGCCACATATCTTCTTCCATAAAAAAAAATATTTGCTTCAATTCCTTAAATGTAGTTTTAAAAAAAGGTGTATGAATATGTCTTCTATTAAAGTATGAATCCTCGAATCCATATTCATCTAATATTGAATTTCTTCATACTGTATATAGTGATGTAATCGTTTATATAATTGCACATGAGCAATTTTCGCGGAAGGTCTTATTATCCTCTATATTTGGAAAGGAATAATATGTGACCACTAAATAGGGAAAAGGTCAATTGAGACCAGTGGAATTTTCCTCCAAGTAAATAAAATATTTCACGGGATGTCTGTTGCCCCTTCTCTGGCAACACCTATAACGACGATAGGAACATCCATTACGCAACATCTGTTATGACAAGAACCGTTGTTATGTGACCCGTTATGACTACATCACCACCAAATATTTACAGTCGCTTAGGATAACACAAGCACACCATATGATAGGATCAGATATCAGAATATGAACACCCTCCACAAAAGCATCTGCCACGATAACAACATATAACACTTTTACTTCCTCAAGGGTTTCGCAATAAATTATCCAAATATATTTCCTTCCCATGAAGGTTATCCTCCACTTCACACTGCTCTATTACCAAAGCAAGGATAAGCATCCATAATTTTGCTATGGATTGCTTTTTCCTATAGGATTGTTGATGTAGTTCTGGATTCTTCACTACATCCACTTTGGAAGATGGAGTGTTCTCAGTAGCCTTTTCCACTTCGAACACTTCTTTCACTTTTAACACCTTTTCTGGCGCTAACATTTTTTCTGGTTCTAACACTTCTCTCACCTTTAACACATTTCGTGGTTCTAACATTTTTTCTGGTTCTAACACTTCTCTCACCTTTAACACATTTTGTGGTTCTAACATATTTTCTGTTTCTAACACATTTTCTCGTCGTAACACATTTTTTCGTCCTAACACATCCTCCACTCCTAAAGGATGCTCCACATCGAACACTTCTCTCACCTTTAACACATTTTGTGGTTCTAACATATTTTCCGATTCTAACACATTTTCTCGTTGTAACATATTTTTTCGTCCTAACACATCCTCCACTCCTAAAGGATGCTCCACATCGAACACTTCTCGCACTTTTAACACATTTTGTGGTTCTAACATATTTTCTGTTTCTAACACATTTTCTCGTCGTAACACATTTTTTCGTCCTAACGCATCCTCCACTCCTAAGGGATGCTCCACATCGAACACTTCTCTCACCTTTAACACATTTTGTGGTTCTAACATATTTTCTGTTTCTAACACATTTTCTCGTCGTAACACATTTTCTCGTCCTAACACATTCTCCACTCCTAAGGGATGCTCCACATCGAACACTTCTCGCACTTTTAAAATATTTTGTGGTTCTAACATATTTTCCGATTCTAACACATTTTCTCGTCGTAACACATTTTTTCGTCCTAACACATCCTCCACTCCTAAGGGATGCTCCACCTCGAACACTTCTTTCACCTTTAACACATTTTCCGGCCATAGGTCATCTTCTATTCCTGACACATTTTTTGGTTCTAACCGTTTGTTCACACCTAACACATTTTTTAGCCCTAAGCCATTTTTCACCGGGAACGCATTTTTTGGCTTTAACGAATTTTGAGCTTGCACCATTTGGTTACCTTGTTCTACTACTAATTCGTTTAGTACTTTATCCAGATTGCTCAATAGATTTTTGAACCAATCTCTTTCACTGTTTAATTCCATAAGATCATGTTGTTTTGCGATCCACTGTTTCCACAAATTTTTCTTCCTTCCTAGGAATGAAACATCACTATCATCCCTTAATGGGCTCTCATCAGAAACCTGCATCTTCAAATGTTCCTTCAGGTACTCTTTCCAATATGATTTGATTTCATGGAACCAAGGTTCTCTTTTAATTTCTTCTAACAGATTTTTATTTTTTTCAATCCAATTGATCCAATATTGTACTGAATTTGATGACTCTGAGGGAAAGCTATCTTCAGAAGCAGAAACCCTGAACCCTAAACCTGAACTCCGAGTTTGTTCCTTAGGGACATAGTCACTGGGAATTTTTTCATTTTTCATATATTCCTCCACAATGATCCGTAAGAATTCATTTTTCATTAAATCGGCGTCCCCTTTTTGACATTCGTCTAAAACTTCCAGATGAATTTGAATAATGCTTTTTTTATACAATTTTTTATGCATAGGTTTCCTATGTGTAGGAAGGCGCCTTCTAATCATATGGTACGAATAGGGCATGTAGGATATCGTTAGATCCTCCTGTTCTATAGGGTCAATGATTTGTTCCTCTGGAGGAGGAGGATCAGCAGATGTTGTTATCTGTTCTATGTCTTCGTACCGCCGTCTTCTTCGAATAAGGAATCCAAAATACTGCACAGAAAGGAGAGAGAGATATTATAGAAGAATTATAATAGTCACTATGGCAGAAGGACAATAAAGACATCACTTATATAAGCTGTATCCATACCTTCCAAAGGAAGAAAGTAATGATAATGATGGCGGTGATTAATACAGGGATTAATGGAATGTATGGAAGGAAAGGATCAATGAAATTAATATCTTTATTAAATACATTCTTTTCTTCCGGTTTTGCTGGAGGTAGACTCTTCGATGTCTGAATATATACTGTATTTTTGGGTTGTACCGTTGCCTCCGTTGACAAGCTGCCGCCTGCTGATGCAATCGCTGGTGCTGGAACTGATATGATTGAATTTCTTTTATCCACAGATTCTACTACTTGGACCGGAGAATTTTCTGCACCATTTTGATTATTTAATTCAACCGTAAGTTCGGTTTTAGTATCACCACCAGTGTTTTTGTCATCATGAACACCCACAGTTGTATGAGCAGGATCACCACTCTCAGGATTAATTGCAGCACTTGAAACACCTTGTACAACACCACCAGGACCTACTCCTACGCCCGGAGTTTTTGCAGCTTGACTCTCAGTAGCGCCATCCTCGGCGTCCGGGGCACCTGCTTTGTCTAGGTCACTGCTTCCATTCGCCTTCTTCTGTTCCTCCTCCTCCTTCTTCTTTTTAGCTTCATCCTCCCATTTTTTCCACAGTTCTCTTAAGGTTCCCATTATCGTCTGAAATATATTTTGCTCCCCTGACCCCCCTGCTGCGTTCATTTTCCTCAGCAATTCATCCATATCTTTTTCCTGTAATTCCCCCCTATCTTTAATTATTTCTTGTAAGTCCCCTATATTTTCTCTTGCCTCCGCAAATAATTCCACCAAACTCTGCTTTTCTTCTTCACTCATTCCAATATTTCCCTTACTTAAATCATCACCTTTGGGGCATTTTCCCTGGTCTATTATCTTCTTAATATTTTTCCCTCCCCCTCTATCGTTCATTATTGACTTTTCTATTTCTTTCCAAAAAAAATTTCGCCCCATACTTAAACTTTTGAAATCTATTTTCTCACAGTTCTCATGTTCCTCTTGGAATTTTTTCTCCCTTATGGTTTTGTCTATTCCTTTCTTCACAATTGGGAGCACTTTGCTCATATGGCAATGTGTTCCTAACATTTTTACTATAACTATTTTTCCTAATATACACCTTAAATAATTTTGCACCTCTTTCTCAGCTGCTTCGGTAATCTGTATTTTATCCCATATCCACTTATTTCCCCCCTCGCCCTCCCCCCTCTGTCTCAATCCACCTATCCAGTAGAATAGTCTTACTAATATTTTACATAACTCCCTATTTGTATCATCTTCTAATATATGATGAGCACCTTCCTTCTGACTCTGGCAAAGATTCCCTTCTTCGTCTGTCTTTTCGTCCATATTATCAAACATACTGTCCATCCCTTCTCTTACTCTTTTCAATAAAACCTCCTAAGACGGCAAATTTGGAAAATATAACAACATATGTATATAAGGCTGATTCTATTATACTTCCCCACCATTTCTTCATGTAGATTAATTCATTTATTGCATAACCACTTATGGAATAGTACAACTATTCTTACCGCTTGCATTTTAGCTGCTCCCTCTTTCGCTAACCATTTTTGCATGAATTCTGTAAAATACTTGAATTCCCCCATCTTGACCAGCTCCTACTTCATTCGTTTCTTCCTTTCCTTCTTCCTTTCCTTCTTCCTTTTCTTCCTCCTCTTTTCTTTTTTTCTTCTTTCCCTCTTTTCCTTTCCTTTTTCCTTTTTCCATTCTTCTGTTTAAAAAAAAAAAAATTCTTTTATGATTATATTATATATTTTCCATATTTTCCAAAAAAAAAATTATAGACGGAAATATGCTAGATCAATATTGTCTTTTATTTTTTCCTAAAAACATTAACTCATGTAAATTCATCAAAATTTTCTGCAAAAAAAAAAAAAAAAAAAAAAAAGGACCTTAAAAAATTCGCCCCCCAAAAATGCTCATCATCATAATTCCTTCATACATGCCCTATATTATCGGAAAAAAAAAAAAAAAAAAAAAAACGCTATAGTAACTTCACACCGTAAGGTACCGCAACACACAATTAAAAAGAACTCATTATCCTGACACAAAACTAGTGTTTCCTCTTGTCACAATATTTTCCACGTGTTATTCTTCTAGCATTTTTATAAGGTCATATTCCTTCTTGTCAATTCCTATGTAACTTCTTGGAATTTACTTTCCATCATTGGAAGGAGTTACGCGTAATAAAGTATATACTTTTTTTTTTTTTTTTTTTTTTTTATTTCCATAATACGATGACAAGGGTTTGTCTGGTGACTGGGGGAACCGGTCTACTAGGAAATAGTTTAAGGGAAGTAATAAAAAAGGAATGTCCCAACTTTGTAGAAAATGAAAATGAGATAACTGTAAATTCAGGGGATAACAATGCTATTAAGAAATATATTTTCTTAAGTTCGAAGATGTGTGATTTAAAAAATTTTGATGAAGCTCAAGAATTTTTCGAAAAAAACGAAATTACAGACATCGTGCATTTTGCGGCATGTGTAGGTGGTCTGTACGCGAATAAAAACAACAACCTGCAATTTCTGGTGGACAACTTGGAAATTAATTTAAACGTGGTTAAACTCTGTCACAGGCATTCGGTACGGAGGCGGAAAAGGGAAAGTGTCATATATCAGTTTGCTCATGCTGTTATATGTACCTATGTATATATACACACGTGAATGGAGCAAACCGCTACCTGCTCAAAAGTGGAATCTCCTAAAAATATGTGAAAATTGGCACACACTGCTTAAAGAGGTTGTCTCAAATGGGGAAAAATATGTGTGCACAAAATCGTTGTCTAGTGTAGGAAAAAATATAAAGACTTGGTGAAAGATCAGAACAAAGAATTCCGCACGGAAGCTCCGTCCTTTGAGTAAAATAAAAAAAAAAATAACTCCCTCCTTTTTTTATTCCTATGTTATAGATTACGAGGGGAATATTCACTCTGTCCACTTGTATCTTCCCCGAGAAGTGTACTTTACCTTTATCTGAAGAAGATATACATGAGGGAAGATGCCACCTGAGCAATGAAGGATACAGCATGTCAAAAAGAGTTCTGGAATTGTTGGTCAGATTTTACAGAGAAAAATACAACTACCAATGGATTTGTATAATACCTACAAATGTATACGGCAAATACGACAACTTCAACTTAGCCTATTCCCACGTAGTGCCCTCCATTATTCATAAGATGTATTTGGCAAAAGGTAATTCAAAACTGTTGCTGATTTTGAGGGATGAAGATGGGTGGACATTACGATCCTGCGAAATGGGACATAAGAATATTTTTATGTGTATATGTGAACATATACGCACACATATATATGTTTGTATTTTTTTTTTTTTTCTTTTTTTCCCCCTTCCTTAGTTAATAACACAGACGTGCGGCTGCTGGGCGATGGGACGGCTGTTCGCCAATTTATTTACAACAGAGACATAGCCACCATTTTGCTCTACATCCTTAATACGTACTATTGCAAGCACTTCACGATAGTTAAGGATGAAATTTACAGCGTTATATTATCCACTAATTTACCTTCAAACGGTACGCACATGAAACTGTGCCGAAATATATGCATGTACATATTTGTATAGGATTTTCCCACAATGGTGTTCCTCCGTTCGTTACTTTGACAGAATTGACCGTTAAGGAATTGGCCGAGAAAATTAAACATTTCCTAAAATTCGACAAAGAAATATTGGTTCGTCCGTAAAAAATATATATGTGTATGTACATACATGTATGTATACATACGTATACATATGTATGTATATATATATAACTGCTTAAAATATCCTGAATGAACAAAATTTGAACCTCCTCCTCAGTTCGACGAAACAGCGGATAACGGAATTCATCGGAAGGTTTCAACATAACAACGAATGGGAAATTCCAGAAAAATTGTGTTCTATCTGCTATATGAGTTTATCTTCACAGTGAAAATTTTTTTTTTTTTTTCTTTAGACATCAAGCAACGACAAACTAATGAAAATTTTGGATAACTCCTTCACGTTTACTGGCATGGACAAGGGTTAAATAAAGATGCAAAAAAATAAAGCAGAAATAAAATAAACACTCTGTAACGCTGCTAAGTTTGTAATTGAATCGAACTGAAAGAGCGCGTTATGAGCAGACTCCTTCCTAAATATATATGTAACACATTTAATGCCCAATGTGACATTGCAGGTTTGGAAGAAACTATCGATTGGTTCATTGGCGCGTACGAGAGTATAAGAAGGTGACATTTCGACCATGACATGTTGGCTCGCGCGCCATTCATACACCTGGTGTGTTATTTTTCCAAACCGTTTTACTTAGTCTACTTATCTCTATTACAATTATTTGACAACTAACAAACTCTTGTAGAGTACCCAAATGAAAAAAAAAAAGATGTGCGAAAGGGATTCCACCCCATGCCCATTTGTACTTCCTAAAATTTATTTCGGAGTAGAAAAATAAAAAAAATGTACACATAGAAATGCATACAAACCATCTTAACGGTCCGGTAAATTGGTGCACATAACACTACGAAGCATTTGAAAAAAAAAAAAAAAAAAAAGCTGCGTTGTAGAATTCGAGAGGATAAATTAATTTAAAGGGGTGTAACACATATGGTCTGTACATGTGCATGATTCTTATGCTACGCACACCATATATATTTTCCCGAATGATCCGAACCAATGTTATGCTACTAGCTTGAAGCTTAACCCAGTTATGCGTAAAAAAGGAGGTATTTTTTTTCTTACTTTTCATTTTGTAAGCAAATTGTGAATTGCAGACGGGGGTGAAGAAGCTATTTTTTATTTTCCTAAACGGAAGTTAATTCCCGATTAAACAAATTTTATAAACATTTGCAAATTCACGAATAAGTATTTTTCTCCAAAGTTGATCTTCAAACATATTACACTTTTCGCGGTTAGGCGTAATGCATAATTTTCCACTCCTAGGGTTTCATCATCTCTGAAATTCCTTTACACCAGGTAAATTTTTTATGGATCTTTTGTCATTGCACCGATTTTATCACGAGAAAAATAACATCCGTCTCGTCGTAACAATTTAGTATATAAAAAGATTGTTACAAGTTTTTTTTTTTTTTTTTTTTTTTTTTTTCCTCCTTCCTAGCAATACTAAATCAAATTAAGGTATTTTCACCAGGTGGTGTAACTCTGTTTTACCCTTGCCTTTGGTCATCTGCGGAAATGTTTATATGTGAGTGCTTAAGCCCTTTTGTACCACGCATATTATATTATCCCGTGTACGCACAATTGTACGTATTACTATACTCTAGCGTGTATGCAAATGTAAAAAGGTTCACGTGAAAGCGTCGTTAAAGAAAGGCTCCAAGAGATGTAGGTCCTCTGACCCTCCATGCGTTAATCGCCAATTGTTCACATATATTTATACAGGGCATATAATAACCCTCTGTGGTGTTATATACTTCTGCCAGATAAATGCATGTTCGCCTGTTTGTGTGCCTGCGTATTCCGCCATCACGATGTACGCGCTGATGCGCACATTCCGCCCTTCACACATGTGACATTCTTGTGCAAATCAACACAGTTGAAGTTCCGCTGGGGTTCTGCGCGCCTCTGTCAACAAACATGAGTGTGTATATATCGACAAAGTTGACCCACCTGACGCGCGTACTTATCGCCCATTGTCCGCTTAACCCCGTGTTTTTATCCCGTTAAAAGAGAACGCCGCATCACAAAACCCACATGGCTGTAAAATGGATGATAAACCTTACGTAACGTTTCACAAGAGAAAGAAAACAAGAGCAAATGCAAAAGTAAGCAGAGAAAAAATTAAGAAGAACTTTCTGAGAAATGAAAAATTCATTCGACTTTCAACGATAAGCAAAAGTTCGACAAAGAAAACGTTTTTACATACTTTGTTCAAAAGTTTTATCAAGCCATACAATGAAAAGAATACAGCGTTTTACTCCATTTTGTGTATAATTAATAATATATACAAATGCCACTACTTTTCGAAGCATCGTTGCTTGATTTGCAAACCATTGCACGAAAGGAGCGCGTCCATATTGCAGGAGGGAGGTGGCTACCCTGATTGCTGCGATGGGGAGGATATCGCGTCTGCGTCTGGCGGGGGTTCCCTTACCACCTGCGCAAGCTTGTCTTCCACTACCGCGTCTATTACTGCGTCTACCACCGCCACGGCCACCTTCCCTTATGACATATACTACAACTTGCGCAAAATCAACTTGATTGAGTCTGGAAAACTGAAGAGCAGCGCGAGTGGCGGCAAGTCGGAAGGAAGTCGCCAAGCGGGTGAGGTAGATCGAAATCAGAGCACGCAAGGAAAGGAAAGTTCGGAGACAGAGCCGAACAGAGGGATGTTACTGTTGGACATGGAGAAAAGGAAAATAACGGAGGGTGGAAATGAGAGCGAAAGTGAGGTCAGAAATGAAGTCGAAACTAGAGTGACCATGGGAATGGTGAAGGCCCCTGTGGAGGGAAAAAACGCACGCGAGTATCTCCATCCGGAGAACAAAACCAGTCAACAAGTAGATGCAACAAAAACGAATGCCTTAAATAACAAGCCCAAATCAAGCGCAGTGGTGGTCAGGAAAAACGTTTCTATCACCAATAAGGAAGTGTCCCCAATAAAGGAACCGATCAAAAATTTTATAAGTGCAAAGTTAAATCTTACCAATGTGCAGCATTATTACTTCCTCTCACACAACAAGGAGCACTTCGAAGATCCATACCATTTCGATGTGTTTGAAAAGATAAATATATTCGACAAAATTTTACTCGACTTAAACCAGAGTGAAATACACCCCAATGTATTAAGGACAGGAATTTTTTTTAACAAATATTTGAATACGACCCACAATGACAGGAATGTGGATTTGCTGACAGCCCTCAAGTCTTTTATTAAGGACTACTCTCTCCCTCCCTACGAACCCATTAACAGGCACATGAAGGTTGTTATAGACAAAGAAATAAATTACATAATAATGTGCAAAAAGCATAGCATCAGTATGGGCGAAGTGATCAGATGGTTTAAAAATATGATTACAGAACATATAGGAAAGAATGTGTTAGAGCAGACGAAGGTAATAATTACGAACAATATAAATAATTATATAAGAACTAAAATTGTCATGCCTTCAATACACATTTCTAACTATGTAGCGGAGCACATCATTACGGACAACGACATTCTTCTAATTTACACCTTCGATTATGACATATATTTGTCCATCGTTAAGGCGAAGAGAAGCGGAAAAAAGTTTCAAATAATTCTGGTTGACTCGGAACCTTATAAAAATTCATATGATATTAAATTGTATACGAAACTTGGGATCCCAGTTACGTACACATTAATCGGCGCCTTATTTTACAACATAAAAAATTGCACCAAAGTATTGCTAGGGATTGACGCAATCATACATAATAGTGTTTATGCCTATGTGGGTACGAGCATTATATGTATGATGGCTCACCTTAGCAATGTGCACGTCTATATTGCTTGTGAAACATACAAAATTAGTAACAAAATTATTATTGATAGTTTTAGCATTAATAATATCAACAATAATTTGGACATTTATAATTATATATACATGCACCATCATCCCCATCATAGACACCATAGTCACTACGATCACTACCGACATCAGCAGAGGCATCATCACCAACAACAACAACAACAACATGCAGCTTCCCATAAGGGTTCCCCCCAAATGAATAAAAGTGTGGATCAGGGGGTCATGTTTAACCGGAAATTAAACACATTCATAAATTCCTACGCTGATATAAGCTCCACTGCAGTCCTTTTTAATAATGGAGAAATTGACTCAAGAAGGAGTGCGCCTTCCAAGCCTCTTATCAAATATTTCGCTGTAGAAGCGGGAAAAAAAAGGTCAGGCGCTTTCCCCCCCTCTAGTAGGAGATCAAAGCATGTCCAGGAAAAGGTCTACCTAGTAGAAGGAACGCCACCCCCCTCCATTCGTGCTAACCCCAATGGGATACTTCTGAAAGGAGATCCTAAAATAAATTGTCAACCAAGTGAATGGAAGGATCACCCAGCGAGCAGCCATCCAGAAGTTTTAAAAACAAATAACGACCACTTCCCCAGTAGTTGTAATGCCTTCCTCAAAGATGCAGATACTACGCACAACGGAATGGACACCTCCACATTGTTACCCAAGCAGGACGATGTGAAAAGGGAAATACCCATTTGTACGAAGCAGGAATATTCCGAAAGGGAGGAAGAGGCAAGTGTTAGTAGGAATAGCGATGTTGGTATGAGGGATCCGGGGAAAAATGTCAAAATATTTACCACTGCAAGTGTGCTTACAACCATAAGCACTAGCACAGTAGGATCAACCAAGGGGATACTGAAACAACCCGGAAGAACATCCAATGAAGAGAAAAATGAAAAAAGTAATCCCCTCCTAAGTAGTAAACAGAATTGTGCAAACCTTCCCAGTCCCGATAAAAATTTTATTAAAAAGAATAAAGTGTTTTTTAACCTTAAAAGTGGCAAAAGTACTTCTCCCCCCCGTTTTAGCAGCCACATTTGTACCCCTTCGAATAACTTGAGCACGCACAATGATACCTGTGAAAGTGAGGAAGAGAAAATATGTTGCAATAGTATTTGTGATTCAATTTGTACCTCCATTGGAAATATGAACGTAAAAAATGTATGCACAGACACACATAATGAGACGAACCTGTTCAGTTCCGTCCAGTCGCACATAAGAAAAATTAATTCCACCACGGACAAGTCTTTTTACGTTGCCAATATATGTAATGATGTTACTCCGCTGAAACATATCACTTATATCGTCACGGAGATGGGGTTATACACCAGCGCAAACAGAAACGCATTGAAGGTGTTCGTTCAGAATAACTTCTAGTCCCTTTTTGCGCGCGGAATATGGTGTGTACGTCTACATAACTCTACGCATGAATGTACGTGTATCCTTCCGCCCTGTTTTCCTTTTTTTTTAGTGACCCGCATCCCTTGTTTCAACATTTTTTGTTTCTTACCCTTTTCGAAAAAGGAATCCACAAAAATGTTTATTCCGTAGCTAGCCCTTTTCTCGCAAAAGAGTAAACTGATATTCTCCGGACACGCCATTTCATTTTGAATGATTCTTCCGCACTCTTGTTGAAAAAAAACGCAATTTCAATCGGAAGCCTAAGCATATACATAAGCATAAGCGTACGTGTATCTTGTGTATGAGCCCCCAACTATACCCTATGCCAGTATTATGCACGTCAAGGGGTAAAGGAAAAATCTTGGCCACAGAAATAAGTCCCGTTTTGCGTGTACAATTTCTGCTCCTTGCGTAGGTTGCACATTAAATATTGGATAACAGGTCGAAGCGGCAAGACTGCTGAAGGTTTATGTGTACATAACCTACATGCACTGGTCAGATATCTCCCTCGGCAGGCATAGCCCCAAAATGCTAATTCAAGGGAGCAGTCTAGCCGAATCTGTAGACTCACACCTTCATACGAAACAATGCGTGTTGCTTTGCACATCCCGAATCGCAGAAAGGGGACTAACTAGCAAAAGTTTGTACTTTTTAAGATTAAAAAAGTTTAATAAGCTGGATGGTTGCACAATAAGGCGTCCTGGCAGCCTTAAAAGCGCAGCGCACAGTGATCACACCATGGTAGCGCATTCTGTTTATTTTTTTTTTTGTGTATCCCTTGTATTCTCCGTGTAATAGGCTGAACGCAAAATAAGGAAGAGTCAAATATCCCCTCCTTTGGCATGAAATAATTTTCCGCACCGGCAGAACATTACACACAATTATGAGACCGATCGTTTTTAAAATTTGGCGGGAAATAATGTTATAAGAAAGCAACATACGCACACAGACCTGTGTCACTATGCACGCACATGCATGAAGCGGAGTTCTAAAAACAACGGAAAGGAGGCTTAAATTGGGAAAAGGAAATTTTTCTTAATTATGTGTCTACGTGGAAAATGAAAAAGAAGATATGCACATGAAAAAAAAAATATATATAACAAAAAAAAAAAAAATAAATAACAAGAAAAAAAAAAAAGGCTAACGATTTAGAAACCCCAGGGGGAAACTTCTCTACATTTTTCTGCTACGACTCATTCTACTGAAAATAAAAAATAGGAACATGCATACATACATATATATATGTGTGTGTGTGTGTGTGCGTGGGGGTGTAAGTATGTACACTGTCACACGAAAGGGCATGCACACGTACATGTATGGGCGCACTCGTTTAGACATGCCTCCCCCCTCAGCTTTCAATGTCTCTTCTATAATTGGTGATTTTGCTTCTGTCTCTTTTGGCAGGATTCTTTCTCTTTTTGTCGCTTACGTCTGAACACTGCATAGCCAATACAAAGGCAGAAAAAACAACGAGGCCTCCTAAGTAGTACATCAGATATTTTTTAAAATGGATTATCAATTTGTTTAAGAAGGATGTATTCTTTGTTCCATTGCCAGGGGGAACATTCATATACGTTGGTGGCATGCCCGAGGAGTTCTTCTGCTGATCCCCATGTAGCTGATGATTATTCCCCTGGTGTAGGGATTCCTTAATGTTAAGTTGAACTACACTTCTTAGCAGTTTCATAAAATCTTTTTTAATATCATCAGGGATGTGTATATCTTCGTTTATCTTTCTGCAAAGTAGGTGGTTGGGGGGTGGGGGAAAGTATTAGCGTAAAAAATAAGCATACTAGAGGGAGTGGGGTGGGGGAATCAGACAGTTGGGGGGTTAAACTGTGCCTATTGAAAATAGCTACTAATATATGCATGCACATACACTCATGCGCACAACTTTTAATGTAGTGAAAAGGATGCGTACGGGTTAATGCTATAGGAGGTAATTTGGTCCTGTTTCTTCGGTATGAACGCATTTAGAGTGGGAGCTACATTCTGCGCCACGTTGGACAGGGTCGGACTTGTAGGTTGGCTTTGTTCTACTTTGTTTAAATTTGGCGCGTTCGTTTTCACTTCTGGGTTATTATGAACAGGGTGGTTGCTATTAGCTTCTTTACCGCTATGTTGGTTTTCATGTGCATTAGGCGTTTTTTGGCCTTGAGGTTGGTCATGCTTGTCCCCTTGGTGCTTCTGCGCAGTACGCGCCTCGTGATGCTCTTCATGTTTCTTCTCATGGTCTCCGTGGGCATTTATGTCTTTTTTACCCTTCTCGTCATTTTTGACGCTCCCCTTTTGTTCTTTCCCAACATCTTTTTTGTGTGATGGCTTCTTTCCCGTTTGTTCCTCCTCGTCTTCGTCCTCCCCCTCCTCATCCGCCTCATCCATATCATCTGCTTCGTCGTCCTCATCGTCATCATCGAAATCTCCTTTTGTTTTTTTCTTCTTTTCTTTGTTATTTCCTCCCTTTTTGTCTTCCTTTAAATTTCCTTTTTTAATTGAATTAATTTTGGGTTCTCCATCTTCCTCGTCGTCCTCCCCTGTATCACTTTCATCATCATCTACATTATCGTCGTCCTCTGGGTCATCTTCACTTTCTTTTTTTTGCTTCCCTTCATTTGATGGTTTTTTCTCACCATTTTTTCCTTGCACTGCTTGTTTTATCTCCCCCTCCTGCAGTGCATGTTCTTCCTGTTTTCCCTTCAAATCATCTTTCCCCGTGTTGTTTTTTTTTTCCTTATCCTCCTTTTTATCGTCCTTCCCTGCATGCACTTCGCTACCACTTGCTTCCGTTTGCGACACGAAAGAGTAGTCTAATAATATTGAGAGGGGAAAAAAAAAAATTCATAAAATGTGCATCAAAGCTTTTTTAATCAGTAACCTGGTAAAAAACAGGCATGAATCGTTTTTTTTATTTTATTTTATTTTTTTTTTTTTTTCCAACGCATCCAAATAAATAGCGTCCCATAATGCACTTATTAGAAAAATCTCTCCGTTGGAGCATCATCAAATTCGTCTGGCATTTTCTGCTCCCTGTTGTTACCTGTAAAATTGGTTAAACCATGCTTATCGTATTTTCGTGCCTTTTTCCTTGATATTTTGGATGGATCATGATTTTTTAAAAGATAATTCTCCTAAGAGACAGGTGTTGTTTCAAGGGGGAAGTGAGTTGTTAAGTGTTAGTAGAGGTTTATGCATGTACACACGCGCATAAATTGAGGGCCTTCCCCCTTCATCCACAGATACGCACACTGCTTGGTCTGTCTACAGTGACGCAGTGCATGTAGAATGTACGTTGCCACGTGGAAGACTAAACGGTGATTTTTCCCCGTTTAAAATCGCAACGAAAGGTGTCTAATATAATACTCACAAAAAGGATGTCATGGGAAAGTCATTACATATACATATATATAAATATGCATGTACAAATGAAGCAGAACAAAGCGTCTGCACAACGAGACAAATAATCGCCTGTAATTTTTTCATACCTTCGATTTCGTTTGAGAATTTGCATCGGAGGTAGCATAGTACAGAAGAGCCAAATAAAATATAATCATTCTCATTCTCAATTTTTTTTTTTTTTTTTTTTTTTTTTTTTTTTCTTTTGGCCGCTGTTTCTGTCCTCGGTCATTTATTAAATTATTTTGTACATTGTCGCGTTATTCTGATAGGAATCATTGCACAATTTAGCTGAGGATTGATCATTAAAACGGAAATGGCGAAAAACGATTATGTGGGGTGTAAACCTACACACATGTGCGCATAATGTACTTTAATACACCTGCATATGTACAGCGCAAAAATGTGTCATTTGGCATTTGTGATTTGTTTTCCACATATTTCAGACTGAGAAATTTTTGGTGTACTTAACGCGAATGTTTAAATCGTTGTCGGCAACACTGCGCTCGGCGCGGGTATGCTCACATATACTTTATCCATGCACAAATCTGCATGAACAAGTTTTAAAGGTAAAAAGTTTGGCGGTAGGACGAGGGAATTTCGTCACGAAAAAAAAAAAGAAGGTTATACGCGTATTAGTACGAATGCGCATATTAAAATGGATGTGTTCGTCTTGGTGCATGTATGCGTTCGCATATTATCACAGAAACTTATGTTTATAAGTTTGCATGTTTACGTGTGCGCATATATAGACATCCCCATCCATCTTGAGAAAAAAAAAAAAAAAAAAAAAAAGGCCATTGCCCACTGATTACTTTTACACAAATGTCTGTTTTTAAAAACTGAATCACACGTGTACGCAAAAAAAAAAAAAAAAAAAAAAAAAAAAATGGGGGGTTCCCTTCTTTTGACTAATTTTACAAGGCAAGGAGATGTACAAATGAATACTCGGGATACGCGATAGCATAGTATGTTGTACGCACATCCTTCAAAACACTAATGACAAACTGAATCACATGTGTACGCAAAAAAAAAAAAAAAATAATAAATAAAAAAAATATGAGTCTAACAAATAATCAGCGCCATGGTTACTTTTTCTTCCACTGAAATAATTTTTTTACTAACATGACCCCTCGGGTGAAGTAGTGGTGTGCCTCTATCCATTCCACGATGTATTCGTAGCAGTACATGTCTCCATTGTATCTTCGAGGGGGGAAAAAAAGGGATGGAAAACAGGTGAATAAAGGGGGGGGGAATGACGTATAATGTAATATGGATTGCGCAGAAATGGCCAATGATGATTTTCACCAATTCAACGAGACAGAATAATTCTATCCGCAAAATTGGACACACACGTGGTCAGGCAGTACATAACAAGGAACAATGAAATAGTACATAATCTTTTCCGAACATGAACGCATGACAGTTAAGTAGACACGTTGGCAGATAACCAAACAATGAGGGTTCCAATGACCACTAGGGAGTGACAGCCCTATTATGTTATTAGTACGCACTGATTTATGTTCCTTTTTTTTTTTTTTTTTTTTTTTTTCCGCTTTACCTGAAGGCGTTGCTTATTCTCACATCCTTGCTCGAGCTCAAAGCTTTGTAAAGGAGGGAATTGTATTTCTTCTTATGCACAGATGAGACATATAGTATAACAGGTAAAGTTTTGATATTCATAAAATTGCACAACTCCTTGGCATTATCAATGTTGAAGGTGTAGAAATCGATTTTTATTTTATTTTCCGCGATTATTCTTTCAACTTCGCGGAAAACAGTGATCAGGTTACTGCGCATAGGGGGGGGGGGGGGGGAAGAAGTAAAAGGATAAAGCGGGGGGAGTGACGAAGGTTATAAAAGTACACACACACACGTGCATAGCGATTTGCACTTGATTATTGGCGAACTTGCGCCTTCATGCGTGCAGCCCGCGCCTGTATCCTGCACGCGTGCTTTTCCCATGCGTCCAATCCAAAACAGTACTTTGAGTCTGTGTCCCACTTGGCATAGACATATAGAACGAAATCAACATCGGTCTTCAAATATAAGAAATCCTGAAAATAATTTACGTTTTTAAATTTTGGCTTACTATCAAAAGCATATGTTTTTTTTGGATCTTTTTTTTCTGTGGTTAACATTCGGTGAAATTCGTGATAACTTAATTCTTTGATTTCGCAAATGGCGCTTTTTAAAAGGGCACAGAACAAAAGGAGGAAAAAAAGTTTCATTTTATAAAAGAGGGGAAACCAATAACACATATGCGGGCTTGCATAATTATTTGTACATGTGTATATACATGTGAGAAGTTGTTAAGATCCTATTGCGAGAGTGTTATTGGCAAATTATTTGCTTCATAGTGCTCGGTTAAACCGTAGTAAATATAGCGTTATAGTTAAGCTTGACAGTGCGAAGAAACAAAAATACATATACATATATATATAGGGGGGAATTTGCATATATGATTTATCCATGTGGCAGAATACATAAATGAGCAGTGGAGAAAAATAAAACACAGCCCCCTTTTTTTGCATCTTCATAAAAAATGGGATGCTATATATATGAGCAAGAAACATATAAAAAAATGTAAAAAAAAAAAAATTCTTATCTTTTCCCTAGAGTGAAGAGAAAATAATACAAGATCGTTTCACAATTGTAATTTTTAAATACACTCACAAGTTGTGCGGCGCAACTTGGAGTAAATTGCATAGAAAACCGGGATGATCAAAAAAAGGGGGAATGCAGCACCCCCCGTTGTCATGTGCAGGCATAGGGGGGGTGGGGGTGTTTTCCCGCTATAAATGAAAAGTAAAAAATATTTTTTCCCATTTTTCTTGATTCGCTTGTACACATATGCACATACATATGCCATACATATGTCATACATTCATGTGTTGGAATGTACACATTCTACGATACCCTCGCTGGTTGCTAAATTTTGCAAAATCTAGCAGAAAAAAAAAAAGAAAAAAAAAAAAAAAGGTAGATATCAATATGAAAAGTGGCTCATTACATTCTTCCCCCCTCCCTCAGACGAAATCTAATTCAATGTTAAACATGGGTTTGTTTCTAAAAATATTCAAGTTCAATTCACTCATTCGTGATATGAGCGATTTCCTCTTTTTTAAATTATCTTTTATAAAAGTGAGGAAGATAATTTTTGTCTGAATAATTCTCAGCAGTTGCAATTTCTTCTTATACTTCGTGGAATTCTTTTCGTCTTCACTGAACTGAAGACTTAAAATATTTTTCAATTTTTCCTTGTCGTTTTGATTTTCCTTTAAACATGCTATTACACCGTTGTATATTTTGATCTCCAAGTCCTCATGGAAGCCTTTGCAGATAAATATGAAATGGTTTAAAATTTTTAAGGACAGCGATCCGTTGAATTGAAAGTTTTCCGTGGAGTCACTTCCATCCCCCGTTGCAGCACCGGTTGGTGCACCCACTCCTAGACTTTCGCCAGTGTCTCTCTCATCCTCTTCTTCCACCACAGTCAATCCACCTGTTTGATCCACCATATCCCCTTTAACTTCTTCCCGCTTGCTAAATGTCTGTTTTTGCATCTTCTCCTGTGGGTATGTCCCTGTCTGCGTTCGTTTCTTCTCCTCAGTTGTTGTATTTTCGGAACTGTTGGAAGGCACCTTCCTTTTTTTTTTCCCACTGGGAGCATTATTATTTGCGTCCATATTTTTTCGAGTGTTCTTCTTTTTTGTTCCTATTTTGAAAGACACATCTGAGTCAGACGTTGAGTTGCTACTCGAGCTGTCTTCAATTTTTATGTACTTTTTATCCACATGGTTTGTTTTTTCGTTCTGCATATTCTTCAACATGGTCGTTTTCCCATTACGACTTCGCAAAATTGCCCGATAATTTTTATTCATTTCTTCGGAAGCGGTGCTTTCCTCTTCGGGAACATCCTCCGAATGTTCATCCGAATGTTCATCCGAAAGTTGTTCTGAAAGTTGGTCCGAATTTTTCTCCTCCTCCAGGTGTTTTCTCTTCACTCCTGCACTGCGTTTCACTGGTTTTATGTCCCTGTCTCTATTCTTTTCGCCTCCCACATGTTCTTTTCCCACCTTCTTATTTTTTTTGTCGGCTTTGTCATTTTTCCCGTCTGTCTGGTTGGACGATTGCCCCTTCGACTTTTCACTTAGATTAATACTATTATCATCCTGTAGATGCAAGGATTTGTCTTCGCTTCCGTTGAGTACGTTCTCCCCTGCAGCCGCGGGATTCCCTTGTTTTGCCGCTCCACCCGTCGGACTAATTTCTGCGTCCTCCTTTAGATTGAACATCATCTTCTCGAAAAAGTAAAAATTATTTTGGTTCAATTTTCTAAAAGATATAAGGTATAATGTACTAAAAAATAATTTGAAGAAGTATGGCAATATTTTTTCACTGTAGAAAATTCTAAAGAGCAACAAGTTTAACTGTGTGTAGTAGTTCTTAATGTTTTTCTTCTTTATATAATAACTTCGAAAGTTCGGGTAGGTAATATAATTTTCCTGAACAAGTGCTGGTTTGTTAATACTGTTACTGTCCATTAGAAGGAGTAGAAGAATGCTCGTTCTGACTGTATACAAGAGGACAGAATAGTTTGTTATATGATCGGGTAATCTTATTTTCCTTCTTTTATTTTCCTTATGCACACAGTTGTATGTATCTGCCAGTTTGATGAATTTCTTTACAGAGGAAATTACTTTTTCTAAAATATAATTTTTGTTTTCATTTTTTTCTACTAAAATAATGTACACTATTTTGTAGAAAGTTGTCTTGTCGTACCTTAGGCTGAACACAAAAAGTAAGGAGCTGATCATGAAGCAGACATTATCATTCTTCAATACATTATTATTACAGGATAAATTTTTTAAAAAGAAAAATTTGTACTCCTCTGAGCTTGTTTTATGTCCACTCTTCTTGTCAAAATAATTCTTAATTTCGTAATTTGATAAAATCCTAAATAAACCAATTAGCTCCTCTTTAAAACGGTTAATCTTTTTCAGTTTTTCATCTTCAAAAATTATATCCTCTGCGCTGTTCCCCTTCAGGTGTGTTAAGTACATGTCTGCTTCTTTTATAGATATGAGGCAGTAAATTTTTTTTAAAATTTTTAAGCATAAATATTTCAAGTATCTCTCGTAGTAAGCATTTTGTGCCTCCTTCGTGTACAAAAGACACAGTACCTTGTTGGCAATGCTGTAGTAGTCGTCCACACTCATCTTTAGGTAGTTGTCGTACAGTTTGCTTTTTTCGTTGTTCTTGTTCTTCTGGGTAAGGATAAAATACAGTATTATCACATTGATATAGAGGGAAGAAACCTTTCGTCTGCTCGCGTGGCTGGGTTCGAAGAAGTTCACTTTGAAGGAATTCCCCGTGGACAGGATGCGCGAGAGGTGGCTGCGGTTTGGTGGAGCCGTTACGTTGTCACTCATGTTGTCCGTCATGCTGTCAGTCATGTTGTTCGTTCCGTTGTTCGTCATGTTGTTCGTTGCCTTGTCCGCTGCCTTGTTCGTTGCCTTGTTCGTTACGTTGTTCGTCATGTTGTCCGCTGCGCTATCTGCGCCCCCCAATTCATGCTCCATCCCGCTGAGCATCGCCAAGCTGTAGGCGTAAACCTCCTCCACCCTGGCCCTGTCCAGAATGCACTTCATGCACGAGAAGATGATTCCTTTGTTGGAAAACTCGCAAAATAAAATATCATAAATGATGAATTTGAAGTTGTAGTACAAGTTATTTTCCTTCAAAATGTTTTGAACTAATTTTAAAAATATATAAAAAATGTTCTGGTACAATTTTACCTTTTCTTCAATCTTGTGCAGTGTAGAAATGGCTCTTTTATCAGCGGAGATTTGCAACTCGTCCGAGTTCTCATTTTCTTCTTCCATCTCCGATATGTTCGCCTTTACCAAATCCTTATCCTTCCTAAGGTTATAATATTTTACATTATTTTCAAATTTCTTCGTATTTTTATTATATACCTCGTTGACGTTATTTCCCTGTGTTTTCTGTTGATCTATTATTTTTATTTTCCTAATTTTATTTAGTGACAATCTTAAAATGTAAAAAATGGACACGAGGTACTTCTCCACCTTCACATCCTTCACGAATGTGTGCAGTAAAATGAAGGACATATTTAAAAATATTTTATGATTGGAGAGTTTTTTTTCCTTTCCCTCTATGACTAATTTTATATTTTGTATGATGAAGAAATAAAAGTCGTCAAATAGGAACACCAGACTGGCGTTAAAAATGGGATAGAGTACATCCATGCGGGTGTTAGCTAGTTGTTTTATTATTGCCAAATTGGTTTTTAAAATTTTGCTATACACATTGTCCTTATTGTTCAGAAAGAGCTCATTGATGAGTTTATCTACTTCATTTTTTTTGGCGAAGAAGGAATGTAACTTTCTTACGAATCTCCCTTTTTGGTCTTCGTCTTTTGTAGGGTCGTACCCCTTCGTGCTTGCCCCTTCTCGTCCGTCTGCGCTTCCGCCATCACCAGTGCTTTTCTCTTTCTTATCGCTTTGGTTGTTACTAACACTACGCTTCTTCAGCTTGGGCGTCTCCTTCATCACCAAAGGTACGCTAAAATCAGGGGAGCAGAACTCATCCAACTTCTTTTCCGTGTTTGCCTCGAAATATTTCAGTGTCCAGTAATTTTTCTGAAAAAAATTTATTATGTTCTTTTTTTCCTTCTCCTCATTGCTATGTGGCTTTTCCAAACTGTTCTCCACGATTTGGAGCGAACTGTCCATTGAGTTTTCTGACGAGTAGTTGTCCGACTGTTCACTCTCTTGATGTTCTCCTGATGGGTGTCTTTTTTTTTGCCTATTACGCTTGTTCTTTGTGTGCCCCCCTTCCTGGTCCTTCTTTTTTTGACTCTGCCCACGCCTACAGTTGTGATCATTACCCTCATCGCTGGTGCTACTGCTGTTGTGTTCTCCCTCTCCGTGCGATGTGTCTTGCAAAGCATTCCTCCCTCCATCGCGAGATAGTGATTTGCTGGGCATATTTGTGCAATTCTGATATTTCAGTTTAAGGAATAATTGAAGTTGGTGTGTTACTTTCCGCTTGGTCATAACGAGCGCAGTTAAAAAGTTTCGGAAGTTGTATTTGAGAGCGTAGAGCAAAAAATAAAATTGATAAATGACGTAGAAGAGATCCTTCTGTTGGAAAGCTTTCTCATATAAACTTTTAAAAAGATACTTTTTAATAAATGCAAAGGATAGCATCAATCGTTCGTTAAATATTTTCTCTTTATATTTTTCCAAAAAATTATTAAATAATTCAACGTAAATAAATAAAAAGGGTCTGAGAATACATTCACAGATCTGAAAAAATTCGTCATTCAAATTCATTTCATTTTCGTAAATGATATTTATTAGCTTGTTGAAGATGTGGTCATAAATGTGTAGATACAAATTTGTCACTTGACAAAAGTACTCCGTGTTGCTCCTGCTAATGATGTAGTAAGCTTCTTTAAAAAATGCACATATATATTTGTCTATGTGTATATTATCTGCCACAAAGGGAAGGTACTCCTGCTTCACTCTCACACCAGTGGTGTAATCCCCCTGATTCTTTTCCTCACTTTCTGGGGGGTGCAAAAAAGGGGAAATAGGTGCACCGTTAAATGTAGTGTGGTTGTAAACTAAGTGGTCGCTATCAATATCGTATATAAAACGAAACACATTTTTCAGGTGAATATAAAATTTCGAGAAATGTTCATGCTTTCTAGAATGGTATTTTGAAAAATTGGCTAGCAGCACATTTCTCACAGCGCCTTCATCGGTACTAATAAAAACGAAAAACAGTGATGATGTGAATAATTCCTGCAACTGGTCATTTTCGTAAAGTAATTTCAGCATGTGTATGTAATATTCGTAATTATTTTTATACTGCAGATTTTTGAACGTGATAATATTTATAAGCAGTTCGAAGTAGAACAAATAATCTGTAAGGTGTACTTTTTGGTCCATCACCTCCCCTTCCTCATTTAATAGTTTTTTTTTTTTTCTCACTTCTGTATCATTTGCTTTGCTTAAATAATTTATCGTGTTGATCAAAATACCATCCACAACGCTGTGCATCTTATCTTTGTAAATTAAAAACAAAAACAAAAATAGCTCCTTGTAGATGTTCTCCTTGCCTTGGCTAATGTAGTAATTTTCGATAAATTTTTCTATTAAGTAAAAATTGATGTTTTCGAAGCAAGATTGGAAATACAGGAACAGGTAGAAGCAACTCAATTCTTTGTCTAGGTATTCCATTTCTGCGATCGCTTCTGGTGTCCACGTCTCTCCAGCCTGGTTACCAACATCACGGTTGCCTATGCTTTTTAATATTGCGCCTTTTTTTCTCTCTTTTCCGCCTTTTTTCGTGATCGTCTCTTCCTCCTTGCTGCTTCCCTTCGTGGTCCCCTTTCCCCCTTGTTGTTCACTGGTCACTATTTTGGCATAGTATTCCCTCATCTCCTTCTCGTCATTCTCATCTGGCAGATAAAGTGCTTCCAAATTGAATCTGTTATCATTAACAAGTAAACTTCCCCCCTTCACTTCCCTCCTCACAACGTTAAGAAGCAACTGGAACTTTCCCTCTGCATATTCGTTAGCCCTTCTGAAATTTTTATTTTGATATTGTGAGATGTTGTATAGAGACTGATATATAGAAAAGAAGGAATGTTGGTTAATAAAGTTGATTAAATTTTTTAGCAAAAAATCTAAAATTTCTTTTTCATTTTTTATAATATTTTTTAAAAATATTCTTCTGCAACACTCACACACATTTTCAATAAATTCCTTTTTGCTAATTTTGTTCTTTTTTTTTTCTTTAATAAAATATTCATACAGGAAAAACGCCTTCTGTAGGAATTCAACAATTTCCTCATTTACGAGATGATCGTCTAATTTTTCCTTACAGAAGGCATTTAAGATCGCCACATTTTCCTCATTGTAGATATTTTTTTCTTTAAAAAATGACAAGGCTATATTTTTCAAGTTCTTGCTGTCTACCCCTTTTTTGAAGTGGATTGTGTCGTCTCCCTTAATTGTACTTAGCCATTTTTTCTTTTCTTCTACATTCTCCTTGCACGTAAGTGAACGTGTATTTCCATTTGCGTTTTTCATATTTGGCGTCCGTCCTCGGGGGTACTTATTTTCTGTCACTACTGTCAGGGCGTTCCCGATATTCCACGCGTCGTGGAAACACAAAGTTGTATGTGCCTGTGGGTGTATATAAGGGTATTCATGCGAAAGCGTATTCACCTATACGATGCGCATGTAAGTACAAGTCGTGGAACAGTTACTCTCCTTGCATAGGGTCGTGAACTATATGCTCCATCCTATTCTGTGCGCGATTTTGATGCAACTCAATGTGTGTGTTCGTTCATATGTTGCATAATTCATGTACAGTTTAAATCTCAATTCAAAGTGACAAAAAAAAATATATATATATATATATGTATATGTAAAAAATATATCCTTAAAAAATTGTAACCCGACGATAAATGGTAAATTAAAAAATATATATAAATTTAAACATCACACATATTTTTACATGTTCCACTAATGGGTGGAGAAAATGAATGCGCAAATGTGGTTTATTCTTTGCACAGCTTTTGCCCTTGGAGTGGATCACTCCGTATGCCATCACTTGGTGTATTTCTTCTTAACGGGAATACTCGTGGCAGGCCCGGTTCGTGAAAACTCCCCCTCCTTGCCAAATAGGGCACGCAAGGTAAGCAGAATGAGCAGCGCGCTTCACTCGTCCGTATAAGTAGGCACACATTCTCGAACGCTCGATTACACCCTTCCTCGACAGTTGGTAACCTGCTTATTAAGTCGTTCCCCTTTTTATTTTTCACCACTTCATTGTGGTTGGTTAGGTCAAATTATTGTGCTTTATTTTGAAAATGGTTCAGGTTCAGGCTCAGGGCAAAAGAAAAAAAAAAAAAAAAAAAATGAAAAAGTTCCAAAAAGTTGGGTATCCCCGTGGGTAATAGCGTTGGTGCGCATGCTTTTTTCTAGTGTTCACATGTCTGCGTGAGGGCGTGCAAGCATATGGCATTAAGCATGCAGCGTAAAATAACGTGGGTGTAAACGCATGGAGATAAGTATGTATTCGTTGGGGTGTTTACACTTAGGTCGACCGTGTGTTGGGCTCACATATATACACATGGGTGGTGTGAGAAGGGTAGCCCAGTTTGGGGCGATGAAGCGCATACCGTGTGACATGCCCTAGGCGCGTGGAACGAATATATGCACATACGTAGGTGATCAGGAAGCATCCATAATCATAATGAACGGGTGGGGGAGTGAAGTAGGAACGATCTTCTATAGGATCAATTTAAAACGTTTAAACGGATCAGTAAAGCATTGCCGTGGGTAAACAACACGTTCTTTAAGGTTCGCGCTGAAAAAAAAATTTCGGGTGTAACTATACAAAAAAAAAAAAAAAAAAAAAAAAAAAAAAAAATAGTAAAATGCAACATTCCATATACAAACATACCAAAGTGGGGAGCATTTCGTAGAAGCGTGTAAAAAGGTGTTAAGCAGGATTTATAAAACAGGTATTCGCATAATCATGTATATTGTTCCTCTTGAACCACTTATTAAAAACGTCGTTCCTACCCCCGTACGAGACATAAGTATTCAGTTTATAGGAACATAACACAATTTCGTACGAATAAATGTAATTAACATTTTTTTGTTCTTCACATTTTTTTTTTTTGATGCTCCTTTCCTTACATATGTACGCATATACGCAAATGTATGTACTGGGTAGAGGGGCACAAACTTAAGTGTGCACAACGCACTTTCTTTTAGAAGTACTGCCAACACAATTCTTCCCATGATTTGTAGAAGAGGTTTGTAAAATGAAGGATAAAACAGTATTGCATGGAAAAAAAAAAAATAAATAAAATAACACATTGGTGAGAAAATAGGGTGAACAAATAAGATGTATATGCATGTGTGCATATTTACATATATATACATAAACAGGGACATACATAAATGTACAATTAAAAAAAAAAAAGCGACAAAAAATGAGTTCATTATAACAAATAATATCGTCATTCTTACAAAATATTATTAAAAACTAAACATTATTTAAAAAAAAAAAAAAGGAAAGGCTGGTGATGAAACACCCTTGAAATCGTTTATATGATAGGTTAATTTTTCTGCATGTGTGCCGTCTGCACGAACAACGCAAGCGTGGATGTGTAACATTTTGGAATCTTCAGCTGTTGTTTGTGCCAATTTTTAGATTAACCAAAATGCCCGATCCTTTTATGTCCTTCAAATACTTGTCGCACAAAGGAACAAATCGGATGCTGCAAAGGTGGAGGCAAAAAAAAAAAAAAAAAAAAAAAAAAAAATTAAAATGTAGTAGAAAAAAAAACTGTGTAGGAAAATACAAATGGAAATCATATACGCCTGGGCATATCATGGTAAATCTTATCCGTTACGACCCCACTATTCTACTCTCCCTTTAGGAAGGGGGGGAGGGTCACGTCTGCTTTACCCTTCTCGGAGGCATTTAACTGGGAAGCAGGCGCAAGCAATGAGCTCGCTTTTTACGGTGTCCTATACAGAGGGATTAAAAAAAAAAAAAATAAATATAATTAAATAAAATAAAAATAAAATACGTTGTGACTTCCCCAATGGAGGGGGGGGGATCCCTATTACGCGAAAGAATGTCTTATAACAGTAGACAACATGGTAAGCATCTTCTAACAACTTCGCCGTAATTGTCTTTGTTAACTTACATAAGTTTTCAGCTCAAACACAATGAGGGCCAGTGAAGGGTACATTATTTTCATTTGGAACATTGATGGCTTTGACCAACTGCAAGGAGGGGGTGGGGAAAAATATCAACGGAATGTAAACAGGGGTAATTGTAAATGTACACATCTACATGCGCCACTATCAACATGAATGGTAATCTGTACGCAAAGGAGCCCTACCAATAGTTGAGGTCGTAAAAGTTAACCTTGGCGATCTCCGTCTTGAAGTAGTACTTGTTTTCATTGTAGCCGTGCACGGATATAGTGACATACAAGTAGAAAAATAAATTGTTTGCCTTCTTCAACTCCTCAAAAGTTTGATAAAAACTCCTATTTTTGGATTTGGATGAAGTATTCTTAGTCGAATCTGTATTACCATTATTGGATGCAGTAGTATGGCTGCTACAACTGTTAAAGCTACTGCTGTGCGAGAGGGAAGAACATAATAGGAAGGATTTATATTCTGATAACATATCCTCATATTTCTCCTCCACATTGGAACATTTACTATGAATATAATTAACGTCATTATCATTATCGTTAAATTTTTTCATGAGAAATTCGTGACTTATATTTTTTATTTTTTTATTGTCATCAGATTGTACATCTGAGAAAAAGAAATTTTTTTTTTCCTTCTCTAATTTTTGTACATGCTTAAAATTTTTCGTTTTTTTGTTAATTTTTTTGTGTGTCTGAATATGTTGTATCATATCCATTTTGAATAATTTTTTCTTTAATTTCTTCTCTTGGTATTTATTTTTAATGGAAAATAATAAGTTTATCTGGTGCAAAGACAGTATCTGCAGATCGAGGTGCAAAATACTATAATCCTTTTTTTCATTAAACCGTAAAATTTCTGGCTTTAGGATGTACCCTGAGTGCTTTCCTCCATTTTCTAGAAACCTTCCTTTGTTCAGAAGCATGCTAAGCCCATTGTACTGATAATTTAACGCCACAAATTGGATTCCTGCGCTCCAGAAAATCAGTGGATTAAAATTTGTGGATGCCAGTCTTGTCCCAGACGGGTACACTCTCGTCAAGGTTTTCTGGTTATATTTTATTATCTCATCTTCATTCTTCTTAATCAACTTGATAAACTTATTTTCACTAATGGAACATATTTCGTTGTATGTTCTATTTTCGCAAAAATTCTGAAACGCGTATCCCTTCAAGCAGGAGTATTCATTTAGTATGTTATTATTTCTTGCGTTTTGATTTTCAATTTTCTTTTCGCTATCTCCGTGCGTTTTATTTCCCATTTTCTGGCTAGCCAAAGGGGCCATACCACCATCAGCATTTTCATCACCTTCTTCAGGGGTACCATTTATATGGGCATTACCTAGGTTATTATCATCTTCCAACCGAGTGGACCACCTACTCTGATCTTTTCCCTTTTTGTTCCTCCAAAGCTTCGTGCCCTTTACCACTTGATGGTTCACATCACGTCGTGGCGAATGATCTCGCTGATCCTCCTCCACAGCATCAGGATCATGGCACAAACTGCTCATGTACATGTTTCGCTTTTTCCGTTCGTGGATGTACCCCTTCTGAATGCTGTTTTTTATGTACGAGTCGAATTTTTTCTCAATGTCATCATCATCATCACGGTGATTTGGGCTTTTGCGATAGCTGTGCTTATGGTTTCTCTGCACATCATCATCGTCGTTTCTGTAAACATGATTTTCATCACTATTGTCACTCTCACCACTTTCAGCGCTCCCATCACGGAGAACGTTGTTGTGTACGCCCCCCATATGACCATCCTCTTCCTCTGTATCCTCATCCTCTTCGCCAACGATGTCGGAAATGTATCCGAGCTCATCGTACATGACGCTCTGTAGACCCTCAAAGATGAAGTAGAAGCCCGAATTATCATTATTTTCAAAATGTTTATATTTTACTAAAAATCGGTTTTTACAGTTATGTGGAGTTATGTTATTAATTTCGTCTCTACTTTTTGGAATATACAACTGATTACCTAAAATACATATTAATATTTTAGCAATTAAATTTTTGTGCTTATTTTTGCAGTGAATTTCTAACGACAAGATGATGGGGAAGGGGGAGGTTGTAAATCCGAACAGCTTGCATGCAATGAGGGTGTCACAGAAGAGGATAGAAGATGTTAATTTATATCCATAGAAGCCATGATAAACAACGATGTTTTTGTTAAAATAATAACAATCGAATTCGACACATCTACATCCATCTATCAGAATATAAATATATTGTTCGATATTGCTTGAGCTAAAGATTTGCTTTCTGCCAAGGTATGTGTTGTGACTGCTATTAATCCAGTAGTTACATAGTGGTAAATTCATATTTTGATAAACCTTGGAGTACTCTGGGCACATTATACTATTTTCTTTTGACAACAGGAAATATACCAACCCGATCTGTGTTAAATAATGTTTATCTTCATTAATCATAACAAATGGGATGTTGTATTTCTTTATCGTGTTTAACAGTTTATATATTGCTTTGGCTCTAATGTAGTAGGATTCGTTTTGTGCATTACGTTCGTGCTCCTCTGGGGAGGTGCATTTTCCACCATAGGAAATACCCCTTTTGACGTTTTCAGCGCTGTCACTGTTGTGACCACTGTGATTGCTGCGATAGCCGCGCCTATTGTTTGTACTGTCCCACCTTTTATTCCCATTGAGGGTATCGCTGTGGTAGCCCACGCCGGTTGCGAAAGCATCCCGATTTACGCCTTTCTCTCCCTTTACGGAACCCAAACCTAGCTTTTCTCTCAGTATATTTAACACCGTGATGTAGTCTTCATCTTGACGTATCCACTTGTCCGGCAGGAGAAATGCATTTGGTAAAGTGTCCACACCCAAGTGGAACTCATTTTGATTAACCCCCTCCTTATTCATATTCTTTATAATCGTGCCACCACATTGGTAGTTGCTAAAATTGTTCCTCACAGAATTATTCGAGACGAGGTCTCCCCTTGGTTTGTGATTACCAACGGAATTGGCTTCACCGTTGGGGTTATATTCACATTTTTCTTCCTTCATCTGATGGATTCCCTTAGATTTATTTTCTGCATTTTTTGTACCACCCCTTAGGGTAGGATCCATTGCAAGGCGTACTCCTTCATCGGTATCTCCTCTTCCCTTCATTTGGCCAACCGAGGTGGAAATAACAGGGCCCGATGGCAACGCCTGTAGTTCCTTCTTTCCGCACGCCCCCTTGTGGATAGAGAATTCGCGGTCCACTTCACGCCCAGTGAAAATCCTCTCTTCACATTTCCCCTCACATTGCACATCAATCAAAAATTCGATAAAGTTCCTGTTGTCTATACAGCTGGAATTTTTCCCCTTATACACATCAAAATATGTGGTAATATGTTTATTTGAAAAAATGTGCTCCAGAATTTTGGTAAAACCTACGTAGTTAACAGTACCTTTATTTTTATATATTGAAAAGTAATGATACAAAATTTTCATGTTCAAATAAATGTTCAGGCTCCTCAGAATAATGTACAGCTGAGAGAGGGTCAAAGCATTAATATCCTTTAGACCAGATATGATGTAATTATCATACAATTTATTCCCTTCACATATGAAAGACTTCATTCTCTTTTTTCCGGATCCTTTGTTAATAAATTTGTACTGATAATACATCAAGCCAAAGAGCCACATCTTCCATCTCTGTATGTCGAGGAAAGTAATTCTCAAATTCCTTTGGGCACTAATAATTTCAATGGACAAATTTTTTTCTTCTTCTTTTTTTTTAAAAAAGGAAGATTCTGATCCGTCCAATATTTTTATGATATCCCATATATATAAAGTTGGATTTTTATTTTCTTTTACTTTTTTTTTTTTTTTTTTCGAATTCCATCGTATGCAATAATTGTTTACATCTAGGTAAAAGAATTTCAATGTCTTCTTTTGAAAAATATTATTACTATTCCATTTGTACACATACTCTCCTTCTTTCATTTTTTCTATGCACACGGGGAGGTACGCATGTGTCAACACATTTTTTATGTCAAATCCGAGTTTAGAGTCAATACCGTCTGCGTTCTTTTTGTTGCAATCTTTTTCCTTCTTCCTGGGGTTCCCCCCCTCTCCTCTACTTCGGTCATGTTGCTTCACCCAATCAGATTCCTCATTTTTGTCTTCCCCTCCGCTCTCCGATAGTAGACCTATTGCATCATCGTCTTTTTGTATTTCTTCATTGCATGTATCTAGGGGTATACTCTCACTAAAGCTCATGAGGCACACGCAAGAAAGGAAACGTCTCTATCCGTCTATCAATTCGTTGCCTCTTTCTTTTTCTCCGTGTCTATGTGTGCGACCCGTACCTTTACACGAACAATGCTATATGCTGTTAAGGTCAAGGCCTTATCACCCCGTGAAAGAGCAAACGAGAGGGCCACCCAACTAAAGGACGGTGTTGTCAGATGGATTTTCTCTTTTTTTTTTTTTTTTTTTTTTTTTTTTTTTCTTTCCCCTGGTGTTTAAAAGTGCCTATCAGAACGGCTGACCGATAAACACTCTGCTATACCAGTTTCTGTTGTGTTAAAATTTCAGCACACACGTTGAGCAGTATGCATTAAAAGGGAGAGGGGAAAAAAAAAAAAAAAAAAAAAAAAAAAAGATGAGGAGGAATGCGTAAATTTAAACGCCCAATCCTCAAAATGCCAAAACTGCACACGTAAAAAGTTTAACAATATGTGTGGTGTGTACGTATCAGCCTACCGGGTTGATAATAAAATGAAAGGTGCTATATGAGCAGCTTGCGCTCAGCTTGATAAACACACCGTGGAAAAAAAAAAAAAAAAAAAAAAAAAAAAGTGGATAAAGGGAAACAGGAAAAAACAAAAAAAATGGTAGCCTCAATGGGGTAAATTCAACGGGGTAGTTTCAACAGGGTAAGTCAACATATCATAGCAGTAACTTGTATGAAAACAGGGGTGTAAATATTGATGCGATTCATTTGTTGCGCCCTTGCAAATATGTAAGTGTTTTTGTACACGCACGACTGCATCGCATCTCATATACACCTGAGCGTATGCAAGTCGGAGTATTCATGGACGCTCTCTTCATGAACATGAGTGTGTGTACGTGTAGGCATACGCGCAAATTCTCCGTGCCTTACAAATAACGTAAAAATATTTCCATTTAAAATTAAAAAAAAAAAAAAAAAAAAAAAGGAAAATAAGTGGCCAGCTACCTAGTGCCCAGAGTAAGCCGTTAAATGGTATAATTGGCAAATAAATAACAAGAAATAGTGCCACACAAAATGACGAAAAATAACACGATGAAGCCGCGTTTGGTCGTCCACAAGAAGAAGACAAATCCGCACACGGGCATGAAATGCAAACAACGAACTCAAATGTAGGTAAAGGAGCTTGGAAATGTGAAGGGGAAAAATGTCAATACGGCAAAAAGTAAAGGCTACCATATGATCCTTGGGGATTCTCCCAGGGGGTGAAAAAAAAAAAAAATAAAATAAAATAAAAATGTAACATTCACGGCTTTACGTAAGTACTCATTAAATGCTTCAACAAAAACGTGGATAAATTTATCTTGCAATAAATTCGATTCAAGAGATTCGCAGTGGGTGTGCCAATTAGCGATGACAATGTAAAAATAAAGTGAGAATTGCAAAACGAGGGGATAGCTAAATGGGGGAGTAGCAAAATTAGCGTGACAGAGGTTCTTACTACATGGTGTTGGCTGTGCCACTTTTATTCACATTCTGTAAGGTGGTATTCACGCTTTGCCATAATTATCATGACATAAGACACGCAACACAGGGCGGCAAATCAAACAAGCCAATGGCGATGGTCGTAATGGGAGAAGCAGCCCCCTACAGTGGCGTTAGCTGTAGTAGCGGCTGTAACGTATTGACAATAAGGATGAACAAAAAAAAGAAAAAAATTCACTTCAAGATGCATGTAAGAGAAAGCTACCCTGCATCATCATATCTCAACGCATTTTCGGCGTCAGTCTTTACTTCACGTTCGCACGTACATATTAAATAAAAACATACACTCATACGATGTACGCTCACACGAAGTGAGAACCCCCTTCTAGTTCTAACTACTAAAGGGATGATAAAACGAAATGCGGAACGAAAAACAGAAGCAGTGTAAATCACGTTCCATATTTTGTGGGCGCAACTATGTGCGTTTGTGAAGGCAGACGTGGGGTCTAACTCTGGGGCTTGCACATATACAGGACTTCGGATGTCTGTTACATCCAGAGTCGATTATCCCCTTTTGAATTCCCCTCTTTTTGTGTACAAATGTCTACGAAAAATGAAACACTATGGAGCTTATTACATGTCCACCCACTCCTGCGCAGTATTATTAAAATTTAGCAATACGTAAATATACGCACGCATGTAAAAGTACGCATAAATATATGCATGCGCACGTTGGCAGACATTCACATAAAGCGGCAAAGCACATTCTCGACGGGAGGGTTACGAGCTTCAAACCCCATCAATATGTAGGTTAAGTGAAGGAATGATATAATTATGTACTTCTCATTTAGGGGCAATCTCAAAAAGAAAGAGAACTTTTTTCTCTCTTTTTTTTTTTTTTTTTTTTTTTTTTTTCTATAAGCTTTAATAAAAAGCTTTTTACTGGCACTTTTGGTAGGTTTTTCTATGCATTTTTTTTCTTCCTTTTTTTTATCTACCTTCCTTTTCTCTTGCCACCTAATGTGCCTTTCTTTCCTGCCTTTTTTTTAGTGAATTCATGAAATTTCAAAATGACAAGAAATACATTCATATGATGAAGATAAAATGCTCTTCATTCCTTGTGCATCTTAAAAATGTATTCATATGTAAATCACATTTTTCGCTTTCATACCACATATACCTTAAAAATTGCCAAACCGGCAAAATGGTAAATACTTCTCCAAATGGTGGTAGTAGTGGTAGTGAGAAAAAAAAAAAAAAAAAAAAAAAAAAAGTGCTTACTGTAGTACGCCGCGAGGGAACGCGAGATCGTTAACCGTTACCTCCTACGCCGGGGTGATGGCTTCGCATAAGGAAGTTTTATGCATGTATATATATGATATATATTTAATATATATCATATATATAATATATTTATATATATATTATATTTATATATATAATATATTTATATATATTTTTATATATGTACGCTCGTGTTCTTGCCGTAGGTTCGTCAAATATACGCTGCATATCTTGGTGCTCCCCCTTGATGTGTTTTTCCCCCCTTTGTGTGACTGCGGCAAAAATGATATACAGGTTGACAGCATCTCCCATGGGATGATTCCTTCACCGATAAAGGCGAGATCTCAGAATTTGTGGCACTGTGGGGATGCGCTTGATTTACATAAGGGAGGAGCGGGCACCTATGTATCTATTTACACTGGAGCTTCGCAAAAAACGCGCAGAGCATGTACTACAATACAAAACCATACCGTTTGTCCACCCAACATTGGATGACACGAAAAAGGAACAGACCCCTCATCAAGGGAATATACAAAAAATAAGAAATTGCCTCTAATTTTCATGTACAAATAATGGAATGTATAAACTTGGTCAGGTAAAAATAAGAACAGAATAAAAACGCGTAATGGTATGTTCCTTCTTGAAACTTCGGAGAAACTACAGATTCGTTGTTCCTTCCGATGCTAATTTCCCCAACGAAGGAAAAGAATGCATTTATATATGGGTAAAAGGTTTTCCCATTTTTTCCGTACAAAATTATATAATCTTGATTCGCTAAAAAGCAACGTTGTAATGAATAAAGAGTGATCTGATTTATTCTGGGTTCTGTACTTCCTCGCCGCGCGTTTGCACTTTTTTTTATCGGGGGTAATTGGGGAGGAGGATATTATATGTGTCATTGGAAAACAGAAGCCTTATGTTACATAGCTGTTACGCGGGGTTGGAATATTCTTCACGTAAGTACAAATATATGTACATTTCTGTGGTACTCTTTTTTTTTCTTTGATCCCCTTGGGTGTGTCCCTAAGTTTATGCGAATAAATTTAAAAAGGAACAATAAAAAGGCGCGTTCTGGAATTCCCCCCTATTTTAATCCCCAAACAGAATAACGCCTAATAGCAGAACATAGGAAAAAGAGGAAAAAAGGAAAAAAAAAAAAAAAAAAAAAAAGTCCAACAAAATTGGCCTAACGTGCGTTCTACAGCAAACACATGAATGTCGCAGGTAGACATCTTTGTCCATTTTTTTATCAAACAGTACAAAATTCACCTTTTTATTATGCTGCGTAATTTTTAACTCCATTAGGTGGTTATCGGAGTTTTATTTCCCCCACCACCTATTGGCCACATTTAAACTCACGTGTTCGCCTGAACGTTAAGGTGTAAAAAAAAAAAAAAAAAAAAAAAAAAAAAAATCCTTGTCTTTAAAAAGTAAAAAATACAGCATATTGCTCTTTCCACTTTTTTTGCTTTCTTAAGAATCCACGACAGCCGTTCAAACCTATTTGCCTTATTCTGTCTGTCATTTTTAAGGAATTAGTAAAGTGAGGGTAGTGCAGACTTTTCATCATCGCGCCCGTGATTCTGTAATTGCGTCTTCCCCCCCCTTTTTTTTTTTTTTTTTTTTCTGTGCACAGAAGTTGTTTTTTTTTTTTTTTTTTTTATGGCTGTTCTAAAATGTAGACATCAAAAGAGGAAATGAAACATATGCGTAAGGGAGGTAAGGGGCACATATAGATGATGACACGAATTGGTAAAGATGCAAAAAAAATTATTAAAATAACAAATGTACCAGTTCATAACATTTTAAATCTACTTGTTTCAGTTTGAAGAAATTAAGTTTTCCCCATCGTCAACAAATATGAGCATAAGAAGGAAAGAAAACGTACTTGTCATCATCTTTAATCAGTATATATAACAGTTGAAAAAAAAAAAAAAAAAAAAAAAAAAGTAACCATTCCTTATGTAACATTAACTATGTACAACTCTTCCTTGCGCCATTAAAAGGAAGATAGTGCCTTCTTTTTTCTACCTCATCGAAATTAAACAAAAAAGACGACTGCACTTTACAAACACAGTCCATGTTTACACAGCTTATGTGTGTCTATATACATGTACATCTGCGGATTGCCTCCCCACCCATGCGTAACATGACTGATGAGCTGACTAGCCAAAATGAACAAGGAAAACACAGAAAAGCTAATCCGCATAATAAGCTTGCTGGATAAAATATCCGAGCGCAATGATGCTAAAAACCCCAAGTATGGTAAACTTAAGAGTTTTTTTTCAAGCGAGCTGTCAAAGACATTCGACACTTTGGACAATCAGAAGTCGGTGTTTCCGTTACACTGCGAAAATGATACGCGCGATTTTAGTACCAACCAAATAATTGACAAAATTAAAAAGACGAAAAGTTTTTTCTACTTCAATAAATCATACTCGAGTGAACGGGACGAATCCTCCTGTGGCGACAGGGCGTGGGTTGAAACGGGGAAGAGGGGGGGTGTTCCTCAAAATGAGACGCAAACTGAGCAACAACCCGAACCGCTAAATGGACTGTTAGGAGGATTGATAAGCGAACCCCCAACAGGCGCACATACGCGAGAGCAGAGGCCCCGTAAGGAAGACTCAACAGAACGAGTAAATAACAAGTGTACACATTTTCCAGATAGCCATGGGGAAGAGAAAAAATGGCCAAGCATAAGAGAGACAACTGGTTGTGTGAAAGGATCAAATCAGGGTGCCAAAACAAACACAACCTTTTCCTTCGAAAGTGAAGGTTTTTCCTCTCCTAAACGATATACCGGTAGTTTCCACTTTAAAAGAAAGTCGCAACATGAACCAAGAAACTACTTCAGTGACACTGAATTATTGGAATATTATAACACGAATAGAAAAAAAAGAAATTTGCTAGAAATTTTGAAGAAACAGCAGGTTAGGAAGTACAAGGACAAGTTGTGTGAGCACTATGTGGACAATCCGCTGTTCATTGCTACATCGAAGAAGTATGGAAATGTTCACGATGATGTTGAGGCAGGTTCGTTTGCATCCGAAAGGGTATGTATGTGTGTCTCTCTCTGCGTGTGCATATGTGGATATAATTGGTAGAGACATGTTTTAAAAATAAAATAAAATAAAATTCTCCTTGCAACATTTTTCCAGATGCATACCTAGATCATAAAGATCTTGGACAATTACTGGAAAAAATTTTAGAACATTTGAACGTCAACCTGAAGGAGGCGATGAATATATACGTGAAGGAGGTAAGTTGATGTGATGCTCTGCACAATAGGCAAGGCATTATATATTCCCTTCCCTCATCACACCACACCGTGCGTATCACATCGTGTGTATCACATCGTGTGCATGGTCCCACTCTACTTCGTCCCCAACGCAGATAAAGAAACTGAACAAGGCGAACGAGACTCTAAGTAGGAAGCTCGAAACTGCCGTTGAGAACAACGACGAACAGGTGAAAGAGACGCGGCAGACAAGTAGAAGGATCTATCCATCGGTGTGGAAACAAACCAAAGGGAAAATACGGTACATGTTGTTCTTTGCTCACTCACTCACTCCCCCCCTCACTGCAGGCCCAAGAAATCAGAGACCTGAACAAGCGGATAAGTAAAATAGGGGAAGAGAAAACAGAGATGAATAAGCGAATCGAGGGTTACGAATTTACAATACACAAGTCAAAGGTTTAAGCGAAAAAAAAAAAGGAAATAACGCGCGCATGAGCAGGTGCACATTTTTTGAGCGCGAGGCAATTTCCTTATAAATGGTTCGACAACATGTACAGTCCCTGCTACACGTATCTCATTTTCCCGCCATTTACCCCCTCCCCAAGAAATTAAAAAATGAGGAACAAAATGACAAGGAAGAAAACGGTGCACTGGACATGGAAATAAAAAATCTCAAGAGGGAATTAAACTTGGCCAATTCATTGAACGACAAAATAAAAGATGAAAAGTTGTATCTCCAGGAAAGAATAAAAAATAAGGAGGATAAACTTAGGAGAGAAAAAGACAAGGTAGGGCAAGCACTTAAAAAAAATAAAGGCTTACAATATGTATCTATGGTCGCTGCATTTTAGTAAAACTATCATATATATATGCACACAAAATGCGTTTGTTATTGCAATATACACCTAAATGGTTACTCCCGCTCACCCATTTAGCTAAAAATAGCCAATGAATTGATCTTAGAAAAGAACGACTTACTCATGAAGCTGCAGACGCCTCCAACGATCGATGCACCGTTCCTAAAGGTAGCATCAGAAAAATGTGCATGTATGAATGCAGCTGTGAGTAAAATGGTTTATGTGCCAAATGAGAGAATCACAGTGGAATACATCCTCCTTTCTGAAAATATACAAAGAAGCTCCACGGTGAATAAAAACACTGAATAAATATTGAGAGGACAAGAAATATGGTTTCCTCTAAATCTCACTTACTATGAACTTTTCAAATGTATAATTCATTTTGTTTCTTTCTTTTCTCTTCTTGCCCCCCCAAATGTAAGAAAACAAAAAAGGGGGGAAGGAGGTTTTCAGTTCTGCACAGACGCAGGAATGAACGAATTAACAGGTGAGTAGGGCCGATTAAAGCTGAAACTGAAAAAGCACAACATAACGCATAACGTGTAGCATGCACAGAAGTAGACATGTGGACTATACATCCCTCTCCAAATAATCTTCGCTCACCGTACAGTTACCGAAGTGATACCATTTTGGATAATTACCAGAGAGTAAAAAGCAAGCTGCTCGAGAGCAACGAGAAATGCTATTTTCTATCCAAAACGAATCTTGAATTATTTAGAGGATTAAAAAAGAAAAGGAAAAAAATTGACACGCTAAATAAACAGATGTCTTACCTTAAATATTTTTTTAAGGAAAGGGAAAAAATGGACCGCTGTAATGAATATCACTTAAAAGTATGCCTTATGCCAAAAGGAGGGAAAAGTAGTTTACCCTCCACACATCGCCAAAAAATACATTTATATATCTCCTTTTTGGGAGTAGACACAACGTCCATCTTGTTGATGCTGTGGATTATCCTTCCGATGTTTTCCTTTTTTGCTACCTTTCCAATTGTGTAACTTCTTTTTTTTTCCTTTTTTTTTTTTTTTTAAAGCAGGAAAACAGTACCCACAAGTGCGATCACATGGAAAGCAATAAAAGTTACGCCCCATGTGCAGAGGAGGAATACAAGTCCACACCAACAAATGAACATAACTCGTCCGCGAAAATGCGCGATCATGAAGAAGGGGGGGAAATTCAATGCCTCGAAAAAAATTATTACAATTTAAATAATGAACACAAAATGTTGAAGAAAAAATACGAACTGCTATACAAGAAGTATGTACGATTGCTTGGGAAAGGGTCCAATAAGAGCAACGAGCTTGCCTTTAAACGACAGAAGGGGGAGGAAAATGTTCCAACGCAAAGTGATGTTATTCACTCGTTTTACATGAAAAGGGGGCAAGACAACTTGGGGAGACCATTCCACCAGGGGAACAATTTAATAAATTACATAAAAGCCAAGGTCATACATCGGAAGAACCTACATGATCGCAAGTTTAGAAACTATACGGGTAAAAAAAAAAAGAAAGAAAAAAAATACATACATACGTGTGTACATACCTGTGTGCTACATTTCTACGTAGCCATAAGTGTGTGTATGTCACCCCTGTGGATCCCACAACTGTCCTATCTTTTTTAAAATCTCAGAACAAGGTAACGACTACAGAGATGTGCAGTTCTACGTGTCCAACGAAATATTAAGGAACATGGATGTGAAGGATATTGTAAACATTCGGTACATTTACTCCTACGCGGAAGGACCAGGTGAGTGCCCCTTGGCATGTGTGAGTCTGTGTATTCGCCTAAGTGTCGGCATTTTTTTACATACGCATAACATTTTTTTTTTTTTTTTTTTTTTTTTTTTTTTTATTTCACGTATCCCGGTTTACTGAACGGGGTTATGGAGGAAGCGACTCATAATGTTTTTTTCCCGGTAACTTTTTTTCCAACCCCCCCTTTTAGTAATTCTTCCTTCCGAAAAGGAAAGCTCACCCAATTATAATATCTGTAAATGCTGAGGTGTGGGTAATTTACCTGCTGTTCATTTCATTTTATGATAAAGAAGGAAAATGTGAAGCCGAAGAGAACCTCTTTTTTTTAAAAACATTTCTGCGCTCTCATTTGCGATTTCATTTTCGGTCTACAGATACAGCACAATTGTAATGAAGGACTACTTTTCCTTTTGAGGGAAACGTCCAAATGCTGTAACTGTATGTGTCCTATATTTCTAGCTTACGCAGATAATGCTACAGATAATAAGTACTTACACTAAATGCGAACATGTAGAAACCTCTTCCCAGGTTAATCTGCTTTTTTTTTTTTTTTTTTTTTTTTTTTTTTTGTCATTATAATTATTACAATTTTTTTTAAATTAAGTGCGTACTGCCTTGCCACATACTTCGTAAAAAGGAAATATATATACAATTAGAGGAAGGGAGGAGGGTTGCAAAAAACGTAATACCGTGACTACTGTGGGGTTAATTGCACAGCTCTTGTTTGCGCTGTATATGTTTTCCGCATTTTTTGCTTCTCTCCTACATTTCTAGGAATAATAATATTCTATAAAATGAGAAGGGGTATTGTGTAAGTTCATATGTACGCATTAGCACGAGCGCATTTGTTACCTATACACCCACACGTTATACAAAGGATAGTAAATCCTAGTGGATTTAACGCGGTGATATTTTGCAAGTTGGTATTTTCCATCTCAGTGCAATAACACGTGCATGTATTTTCGGAGAAGATTTTTTCAGGGAAACGCTATGGTCCATTCACTTCAATGGAGATGCCCGAACTTTATGACGCGCTTTTGCTGGAGGGGCTAAATGTTTAATAGTCAGTGGTTGTTTTTTTTTTTTATTTTATTTATTATTTTATTTTTTTTTTTTTTTGCGGTTGTTGAACGCAATTATTCCTTAGCTTCCTATTTGCCCATTCCGTTGGCTTGTTTATTCTCCCACTCGTTGACCTACTCATCTGTTTCACTCCCGCTTGCTGTGCCCTTGGCAGTTTCACTTTCGTGGGGAAATCTGAACAAACGTTTACCCACCCCTTCCTCCAGAAAAGGGAAAAAAAAAAAAAAAAAAAAAAAAAAAAAAAAAGTACAATACGAAATAGGAGAAACATACCCATGATGAGATAAACGAGGCGGCTGAGGTACCTACGACACAGTAGCCATTTTTCATGTTCGCACAGTACGCGACGATTGACATAGCGGAAAAAAAGCGGCGTAACTTCCATGCGCCTTGGCATATCATACAAAACATCGGTGTAGAGGAAGAGATAGAATCGCGGAACAATGAAGCCATTTCCTAGGAAATTTCCCTTTTTTTTCGCCATTTCCACGCTTTTTCTGATCCTCCTTAAGTATGGCTTTGTTAAGGGACTCTACGAAACGAAGGCGTACCCACTCATTCACCTAATGACAAACAGGAATACATATGTTGGGTCTAGCAATTATATGATTAAGAGCAATTTGATTAATATACTCACCCTTTACAAAGATGTCAAAATTGAAGCAGACAATTCCACCATAGATGATCTACTAGACGTGGATGATGAAACAAAAATTGAAAGGATCGTGGAGGAAAAAATGCAGATCATCAGTAAGCATGTGAGTTCACGACAGCTTCTTAAATATTCTGGAGTTATCTACTTGTACGAAATTGTGCATGGGAACAATTTTTATTTTTTACTGCACTTTATTTTAAGAAATAATAACAATGGCGTTGTGATAGTGGTACCGGAGGGGTTGCATATAGACAGGGAGGAGTACCTTAAAGTTAACAGTGCAGCTTTCAAAACTAGCAGCACCACCGATGGTGGAAGTATTAACCTCATCAGCGATGATCTGCTGGAAAAGCGAATCCTGTTCATCCAAAAGTTCCTTCTAAATTTTAAACTAAATCAACCGGTCTATTTCGTAAAAAACAACAAAGAGGTGGAGCGCATTTACCAAAACTACAAGGGAAAGTTTGGCTTTTTCGACTTAACGAGAAATGTGAGCATCATGCCACTGTCGAAAAATCAATACAGAAACAAAATCAGTGCGAAGAACATCTTTTATTTTCTAAGTAAGGATAATATTCACATAAACTCTGTGTTTAATAAGATCAAGAATAGTGAAACCTTTCTCTTTACTAAAAGGAAAACAATTGTCATTGCAGTTGATTACAACGTATTTAGCATTCTAAGTTCGCACCCATCCCATAGCACTGCGACAAATACCCAGATAATTGCCATGACAGAGTTAATAAAATTATTTTTCTATGTTTACAAGAACGAGGACATCAACTACAACATTCTATTCTTATTCACCAACTACTATTTTGGCATTGATCATTTTTTCGATTCGATGAATATCATATTTAGGGAAAGCATCGAATTCGTTTTAACACTGGAAAGTCTTAATGATATGAATATCTTCTTTCACCAAAGTAAGAAGATACCATCGGAGCATGTGATGCGTTTTTATAATATACTAAAAGGAGTGGTGATGAAAAATCTGCAAAAGGAAATTCAATTGAGAAAAGAAAAAATAAAAACCCATAGCAAACATCTGCCAAGGTTGCATGAATATTTCGAATTAAAAAATATAGATAGCATTACGTTAAGCGCAAAAGAGCTGAACTTAAGCTTTATTCACAAGACACCCTTGATAGAGCAGAAGATAAAACCAAATGACGTGTTAACCCATATCAGAAATATATTCGAGGCGTTGTATGTCTATGTAAAATCGGCCAAGGGGGAAAGCTCAAATGATAAGGATGTGCGCAATGATAATGGTGTGCACAATGATAATGATGTGCTTAAGTACACCAACCAGATGATAGGCACTGAGGAATTTATCCACCTAAATGAAAACCTTAACAAATTTATGAAGTTTTTTGTGTACCAAGAGGAGGTGGAGAAGTTCATTAATCATGTGAAGATGACTGTCGATCCGTTTATCACCGACTCGAATTTTCTCATTATGGATTATAAAATCCCACACGATAAGAAGCAGAAATATTTTTATCAGAAGAGTGCCATCATTACCTTTTCTATGGCCATTTCTTACATTTTTCACTATCTTCATTTTTTGGTAGTCGCCCTCTTCTTAGCACTTGTCTACATTTTTGTGAATTTCCACGTGGTCCCCTCGTTTTACAAAGCGAAGGTTGCGTAGCGGTTGCACCGTTGCACCGCAGCTATGTTGCACGTTCTCTTTTTTGTATAATTCAAACCCTGAACTTAAAATTAAGTCGCTTATCTAGGCACATAGCAGGCACCGTCGATCCGTAGGACCAATGTGCAGGCACGAGTACATAGTTACAACGAAAACTGTGTGAACCATATCACGTTAGTTCATTCAACACAAACACAAGTGAATTTAAAATTTTGCATGGATAAATGCAAAGTGGGGCGGGAAAAGGTAAGAGAAGAGGAGTATCCTCCAGGACAGTTCAAAAAAAAAAAAAAAAAAAAACAAAGAAAAGCAAAGCATAAGCATAGCAAAACGGGACGCAGTGAAAAATAACTGAGTAGGGTGCAAAAATGACGAAACATGGTAAAAACATCAAATAAAAAAAAAAAAAGGCGAATCAAATGTGAAAAATAAAAAAGTTTTGGTTGTATGGTGTACTGAATACCATTGAAATAAAAAGCAAAAATGAGTGGAAATAAAATGTTTTTTATTCAAAAATTATCACTACAAAAAAAAAAAAAAAAAAAAAAAAGAGGATTAAGCTCATTAAAAATAAATAGAACGGACGGAATTATGAAACAACTGGTGATTCATAATCCCTTTGGGGAGAGGGATGCACAGAAATAGAGACTTCCCTTAAAGACAAAATGGTGATAGTCAAAGGAAACATAGTTAAAATGCGACCACGTGTATGCACAAGTGGACATTCATTACAAAACTTGTTCGCGTCCCGCACACTTGTGCATTTGCATATAGGTTGACACTTTCGCCTGGATCCTCATTTGAAACAAATCTACGGATTAAGTTTTTCTTCCCGTCTTTCCACGCCCCACAGGAACATATTATGGGGCGCGTCTCAGAGACACAATCACCCTCTTTTGGAGGTTCATTCAAATTGACTGTGCCCCCAAGCAAATTACTATAAAAATGTTATTTTCATATATGTGCTAATAAATCGCAAATGATATTACTATGTGCGGGAATTAGGTAGCGTTACACTTACTGATCTGAAATATATTTTCTCCGCTATTGGAATCCCTTTGGCAAAGCTACCGACAAAAAATTAACAGAAAGTGGTTGTGTGCACATGGCAAAATCGTAGGTATTTCCCCCCCCCCTATGGGGGGTTTAATATTGCTCTCTTCATTTTAATTTTCTTCTACTAACTTACCCTCTTATTAATTGCCCTGCTCAATGATTCTCCATCCTTCTGTCTTTCCTTCAAGCCCCTCACTGGGAACAGTGGCTCTCCAAATTCATGGGGGAGATTCCCTCCACGCTGACAACGGACATGTTCGAATTTATGGAGCACGTCTGTATCAAGCTATCATTCGAAATGGTGGGGAGTTTATCCTTTCCTTTCAGTTCATTCCTTGCTTTATACGACCGTTCTTCCTTTTTAGCGCTGCTCACGTAGTGCCTAATGCAAATCATTTTTTTTCTCAATGTTTTATAACTGATGTTAAAATTAACAGTGTTGTACTTTTCATGCTTCATTACATCATCTTCATAATTTTGCTTCTTCTGCTTCCCATACTGAGGTTGCTTGCAGATTGCATCATCCTTATTAAGGTTCACATTAATATTCATGCTATTGTCAGTTCTTAGTAATAAATTCTTGGTGCCCATGGAACCGTAGTTATCATTGTTGCAGTTCACCACGTTTCTACTTTGTAGCCTCTTGGAACCACTAAAAGAATTATATCTTAAATTCATATTTGCAATGCTGGAACCTCTCAAAATGTCGTATTTTTTTTGCACCTTGATAATTTCAAATTCTTCATCATTTGTTTCTTTCGTATCGTAGGAACAGAAAAAATGTTTTATGCCATATGCTACATTGATACATTTTATATTAATTTTATTCAAGTCGATAAAAACATTTTTCATTTTCTCTTCATCCTGCGCTGTTGCTAAAGTGCCATTCGTTTTGCATCTCCTTTTCCTCTGCTTTGTTCTTGTTTTGGGTTCTTCTTGCTTATTTTTCCCTCCGCTTTTGTTTTTTCCAATCTTCTTCTCTCCCTTCAAAGGTGCATTAATCGCGGCATCCTTTTTATCTCCATCAGGTTCCAACTTTCCTGTTATGCTGGACGATGATACTTTGCTATTTCTTCTGTCCAGCGTTGTGGTCTCCACAATATCGATGGGGGTGGTAATATCTCCTGATACGTTTTCATGTTTAATACTTTTACTTTTTTCTTGAGAGTCCTCGTTCATTTCGCTCTGCTCTTCCTTTATCGTCTCGTCTTGCGCGCACACTTCGGACTGAATATTCTCCTTCTCTTTCGACTGGGGAGTCGAAGGAAGAGTTGCTTGCGGGCTCATCTTACACTTTTCCTTTGCCCCTCCATGTGTGCCCTCATTTGTACCTCCTTTAGAACTCCCCCAATGCCCCCTTACGGAGCTGGACGCCCTGACCGCGTTCCAATAAGACATTGCCCGCAGTTGCCGAGCCGTCTTGTTATAGTAAAAAGATTTCAAATAATTTTTAACGTTCATCAAAATTTCTTCCTCCCCTTTTAATGTATAAAAAAACTTAAAATATTTTTTAAAATATTTCACCTTAAAAATATTAAAATGCTCGAATCTACAAATGGTATACCTGCCTCTTCTAATCAGCTTGAATATATTTAAAGCACAATAAATATTTAGTGTCGTTACAATGTATTGTTTAACATTTTCGTAATACTTTTCATATTTTTCTTTTACAAAATCCAGTATTTCGGATACAGTTACGCCTTGGTTTAGTATGTCATCTTTTTCTTGTAACCTTTTATGGATGTATTCCATGAAATCATAATGCCCATATGTGCAGGTGGGTGCCATTTCACTTTCTCTGGGGATTGAATTCCTGAAATTCTTTTCACTTCCATGAGTAATACTTCCGCTCCTCTGCTTATAATAACTCTCATGGTTATCCGTTTCTCGCTGATGAATCTGTCCTCTTTCGCTACCATGGCTAGAATTACGCCTTAACCCTTTACCACTACCACCACTCCCTGATCTATGCTTGCCGTAGTAGTAGTAGCTGCAGTGTATGTGGCTGTTACTACTGCGGGGGGTATTATCGTGGTGTTCTGTCACACCAGATTGTAGGCCAATGCCCATGTAGTTATCTTCTGCGGTTCTGTCCACTGAGGAACGTTTGCCCCTGGATGTATTATACCGTTCATTGGGGTGCTCCTTACGGGGTCTCTTTTTCACCTCCGTGTGTAGAGTGTAAATATTATTGTCATTCAGATTAACCCTGAGCATAGCGAACATGGCAATTTTAATTATTTCAAATATGATGTGCTTTTTCATATTTTTCAAAAAAATATATTTTTCCTGCTGATCATTTACAAGCCTAAATTTAACTGTCGACCCCATGTACCTCCATGTGGTTTTTGTTTGATAGGACAGATATTCACATATCCTATCAACCTTTATATTACTATTTCTGAGGGGAATATTTGAATTAAGTAGTTGCATACTTTTATCCATGATAAATTTTTTTTTTCTTTTTTTTTCTTTGGGGCGTACCTCGGGTACGCTGAGAAGTTTATTATCTTCCACCTGTTCATTTTTTTGAACAATGTAGTCTTCACTTTTAACCTTTTCTACGTTTTCCTGTTCGTGCACATTTGATTCTTTGCTTCTCTTTCTAATATATGGTCTCTTAACCCTTTCATCTATATTTGTAGTGTCTACGCTCTTGTTAATTACATTAAGAGCATTTTTGGGTTTCCTTCCTCTCTTTCGGCCCCGTCTTTTCCCCTTCTGCCTATTTAACGATTCATCAACGTATTCGAAATCGTAGCTTCGCGGCTTCCTGTTTTTTCTTAAGTTATGGTGACATATTTTCTTATCTTCATTGCTTATTCCATCGGTGTCGTTCATTGTTTTGTTTTGTTTCACTTTTATTTTGTCATACGGGGATGCGCGGCTGTCTATACGCTACCAGTAGCACCGTCCAAATGTGTTCTGATTTTGATCACTGTACCTTTGCGTAAGTAACTGTGCCGTGTCGGCAGAAATGGCTAAAGCCCTTCACCAGTCGGTAACGACAGATTAAAAGGGGCCTACCGCCGCAAGCTGATGTGCATTAGAACCTATGTCCCTGCACTAGTCAATGCGTCCACAAGGGGGCATTTGCAAATCGTACGCTTATGGAATCTACATAAATGTGGGTCTGTATAGGTCTGCGTAAGCGTGTGCATGTGTCTGTAGCAGAACGAGCTTTACACAACTTCCACTTGCATTCGATCCAAATGCCGAAACATGCATATTATCTCCATACGATTTGTGAAAACGGTTCAAAAAGTTGTCTTGAGAAAATCATTAAAAAGTGTTAATTCAAAGATTTTTATAGGAACCCATCGGCTATGAAGAAGATGGGGCGGGGAAAAAAAAAAAAAAAAAAAAAAAAAAAAAAAAAAAAAACTGAGAAAAGAAATGAAGAAAAGTGTGAACCATGAGTAACAGCAAGAATGGACAAAATCGGAAACTGTTAGACTCACCAGGTGCCATAAACCGTAAACAACTTTTACGATAAAAAGAGAGAGTAGAAACTGTCGGAACAGAATAACAGTGTAGCGCGTGTACGATGTTATAACATTCTGTGTACATAAAAACGTGTGTAGAAAAACATAACAACACGTACATTTATAAACATATGTGCAATTTTCTTGCAAACCGATGGTTAGGGGTGGCTACGTTTATGTATGTGTACCTGTGAGCACTCCTTTTGGCGCTCACAGGTACACACAGATAAACGTACAAACATGTACAGAACATGTGAAAGGTACACACAATGTGTAAAGAAAGAGAAAAGTGCGAACTTGAAAAATATGCACACAATACGCGGTATACAACAGCTTACGTATACACATAGATTATGTACATATTATTTCCATGGGTCCATAAACTTACGCATGTCCGATTTTTTTTTTTTTTTTCTTTCTGTACACGAAATACCCCCCTTTTACTCGCATGCCATTTGCGCATCAAAAATTTTTGTAACATATAGTGAGAATGTCGTACATGAATTTCCCTTAATTTCTGTTTCCTTTTCCGCGAATGGAACTGCCTCAGGAATATTTATGTTCAACAAATGACTTCAAAAAAAAGAAAAAAAAGAAAAAAAAAAAAAACAAAGGGAAAGGGGAATGGCATGGAGGAAAATAACGATAATTATGGCAATGGTAGTCACGATGACAGTGACGAAAATGTGATGAAGGTGAAGAAAAAAAACTTGAAAATAGGCGTAACAAATTCTGACGCGTCCGAATGAGCAAAATGCGAACTGAAGGCGCGTGGCGCGATTGAAAAAAAAAGAAAAGAAAAAAACTGTAGCAAAAATTTATGTAATTTCGCATACACTGCGAAAAAAAAAAAAAAAATTCACTTTTTAAACATTTTAATTATTTAACACAGTTTTCCTTTTTTTTTTTTTTTTTTTTTTTTTTGACGCTTCTCTTTTGTTGGGCGAAGGGTAACATTAAAGTACATACTTCTAAGTGTATATTTAACAAAATAACGCTTAATTACGTCTCTGTCCACATATGTGTTTTTGTAAAGAATGTAATGCATTTCTTCTGGGTGAAACAACAACACGAACACTAATACGAATTCACATGCGCGCATTTAAGGTGTACACGCACATATAAGTGCACATATACATGTACACATGAGGCACGCACATACTGTCATACGTATATAGGGCATATGAAACAACAGACGACTGCGCATCAACTCCGTGGACTCCTTTTTCATTGGACATATACACATAACACTTAGGGATGTGTCGGCAGAGTCCATACAGCACTTATAATATGTCTCTATTTTAGAACAAACAAAAACTTGATACTATTTTCCTTTTGGGGGAATTCCAATTTTTCACTTACAGCATACAACAAAATTGGGCGATGGCACAGTGAAAATTTTATACATTTAGGGTTATCACCAGAAAACAAAAACGTTTATACATAATATTTTTTTTTTTTTTTTTTTTTTTTTGCATATACTGACTCATTCACTAACTCAACGTATGCTTATCCAAACAATCTCGCGATGTATAAGGTATGTTGTCTTCTTCAACTAATTACGTGTATGAATAATTGACGCTAAATTTTGTAAGCGTGGCGAGGATTTGTACAAATTCACATGGGACACATTTTTGTATTACAAGCTGTGAGCGAGTTCACGGCAAGTAATGCCTGATAAGCGACAAGGCTATGAATAAATTCGACATACAAGAGAAATGTTCAGTGGACATGTGACGTGTGCAAGAGCCTATAAGACTTTACACATATGTTCACAGATATATATACGATGAGGAGCTCTTTATACACATATAAATGTAAGCATAAATATAGGCATGCGTGTGTTGCAGAAATATAGCTACTTGTCGTCTCAGGGAAAAATTTTCTGTTTTTATTTCGTTCGATGAGGACATTTAAATCCTACACCGTGCGTTCATATCATTAGCCATGGAAGTAACACATACTTGTACCTCCCACATAAGTGCTATGTTTCACGAATTAGGTTAATAACCGTTTTGCTTTCGCTGTTTCGAAAGTGTACCCATTTTAATTGGCAAATAGGAAGAAGAAAAAAAAAAAAAAAAAAAAAAAAAAAAAACTAAAATAGGTTCACTGATTTAATATATACATACAATGCACAACTGCACAGAACATATTTTGTTTTAAAATAAATACAAACCAGTTTCAACCCTGAATTCATCGCTTTCCGGCAAAAATGCGAGCTGACTCCTATTTCCGCTTTTTACCAATGTCTGAGTTCTGTTCTTGTCATGTCGACGCCTTCTCATGCACACATTAAGCATATTTATATAGCGTTATCAAGACGTGGGGCTAATACACAATACATGTGCGTGGCCTAAGTGAAATTTATTCGTAACAGAATTGGGCTATAAAATCTCGCCGAAGGCATACATGTATGCGTATTCGTTTTTTACGCGAAACAACAGGGTGAATCAATGTTGTGCATAATTTGTGCATTCCCAAAAAGGGGGAGGGAGCAAAATATGCGGAAAAGGAAACCATGTGACAAGAAAAAGGGATATGACAAAGAGGAACCGCTTTTTGTTCATTCATTGAATAGTTGCCAAAAAAAAAAAAAAAAATCATCTTATGGAAGAGAAAATATTTCTCATAGGAGAATGCCCAATAGATAGAAGAGGCATTCCTCGCAGGTTGACGTTGTGGCCATCGCCACTCACATTTTTTTTTTTTTTTTTTTTTTTTTTTCCGCGGAACATGTAGCAAATTTGGTTAAGATTTGCCCCCGATCCATGAGCAGAATAATTTCATTCCCGTTACAATTTTTTTTCCTGACAAATTGCTAAAAAAAAAAAAAGATGAGCTCGAGGGGGTAATCATATTTTTTAAAGGAACATCAAATGTGGCTAATCGGAGAAATGCAAATAACAGTCGCCCAACAACATGAAGTCGTATTAAGTACAAAGCGTGGAGTATATAATACATACGATGTTACAACCGTATGACCGTCCACCAGGAACTCTGAAATTTTTTTTTTTTTTTTTTTTTTAAATAAAAGAAAAAATAAAAACCATGAGTTAATATGCAACTAGTTACGCGTTCGTAATTTTGCTTTAAACCCTTTTAAGCTATGTCGTAAAATTTTGTAGCTTTTTTTTTTTTTTCCTTTTTTTTTTTCTTCCTCCTGCTTGCTCCTTGTCCCACGTTGTGCCAATGTCGATCGTTACAAATGTCGATATTGAGAAGAAGTTCTTTGACTTCTACGAGGGGGACAAAAATGTTTTTTATTCAAAGGAGCACGATCTGTATTTGAGTCTGTGTGGTGATAACATATACTGCTTTAAGATAAATGAATGGGGGGGCAAAAAGTACGGCAGCTTCAAATTTTACAATACTATGCACCCTACGTGCGTTCTGGAATCCTCCGTCGATATTGATGAAGTGAAAGAAACTTATCATAAGAAGTACCTCAATAGGCATTGCATATCTTTGTTCAGTTCTATAAGACTTATGTACTATGCTGATGGAAGTGTGTTTCTCTCCACGGAAGACAACAAGATACATCACTATGCTGTTCACCTGAACGATGTGGCGGCGAAGGGGGATGAACGACATGACAACAATGGCGATGCATGTGGTGAAGAGGAAGAAAGTGGAGACAGGGACGATATCTACTTGTACGATGAAATGGAAGAGGAGAACAAGGGTGCATACTCATATTACTACAATTGGGTTCACTTAAAAGAAAAGAAAATTTGGAAATCACAAAATCTGGTTGTAACATGTTTTGGATACTCTGATCAAGGAGGTAAACAGTTACTTGTTGGCTACATCAATGGGTTAATTAACGTTTATAATTTAAAGTCGTATAAGTTAAACTATTCCTACCGAATACACAACAGTCGAATTACCAACTTGAGAATGTACAGAAATTTTATTATCAGTTCCGATGTGACGAAGAATGTTTTCATTTACGATTTTGCCAAGGGAGAGAAGGTCGCAGCGTGCGATGATCATATGAGTGGTGTCATTGACTTTCTCTTTTTGGCAGTGCAGGGAGGGGCGGCCACGAAGGAAGGCGGCAATGAGGAAGAACCCGTCGTGGCGGAGGTGGATGAAACGAACGGGGAGGAAGTTGCGGTAGAGGAGTGTAATGATGAAGGTGTAGATGAGGATAATTGCAATGAAGAGGAAATAGAGGAGGAGGATTGCAGTCCAGATGGAGTAGCAAAGGCTGACGAAAAGTTGATCGGGTTCATCACGGTTGGCAATGACAAAATCATGAACGTTTGGGATCTGAGCCTCCTGAATGCACAGGACGAAGAAGAATTCAACGCCCTGAAGGATCAGTACAGTAACAAGAAAAAAAAAAAAAAGAGCCGAAATAGCGCTGTAGTTTCGCTCAGCCCAATAAAGCAAATATACCTGGTGAATGACATAAACCACGCCTTGGTAATTCCGTCTAGCATCTTCAAGAGCAAGAAAAGCAAGTTAATAATAAACGATGAAAATGTAAAATGGTTAATCCTAACGCACGATACACAGGGAAACTTCATTTTTTACAACCCAATAAACGCACAAGTTATTTTCAAATTTAAAGAAAATAGAGCATTAATTAATGAAAGTAACGTAAACAAATTTATTCTCATAAAAAATAAATTACATGTGTTTAGAGAAGATAGCTCTTTGTTAATTTATCATTTACCATATTTCAAGTTGATAAAAAATTACGCTTGCAAAATTGAGGGCATATTTGAAATGCTCCTCTTAAGTTCTGTAGCCAGGGGAGAACAACCTCATGATGAATCCCCCAGTGGTGAAGACGAATTGGCACTGGAAGAAGAAGCCAATGGTAGTCTGAACAAAAATCACTTTGTGGTTCTTATAGGAGATAGCATAATTCGAATTTTAAATTTTGAGGAAAATCTCATCCAGCAAATATTACTTATAGGTCATGAAGACGTCGTGTCATGTATAAAGCTGAGCGAAAAAAACCAACTGCTATTTAGCGGATCCAATGATAAAAATATTTTTGTGTGGTCCTTAAGAACCAATCATTGCATTTACATACTTCAGGATAATTTATATACCATCAATTCTATTGATGTAAATGTAAAGAATTTCCCCAGAGTTGTCCTTGTGAGCGTGTGTGAAGATAGCAGTTTGAAGGTGTGGAATTTTAGCGTTAACTCAGATGCTATCGAAGATGGAAGGGAAAGAAAGAAGAGAAAAATTGATGAATTTTTTGAGGATAAGGAGACGATCCAAAGTAACTTGACCATTTATCCACATAAAGTTACCATAAACGATGTGGCCATATCACACAACTCTAAGGTAAGGAAGAGGGAAATAGTACATCATGAACATTTCCCTGAGCGTATTTCTTCTGACAAGCTCTACCCCCACAGTTATATTTTTCATTGTGTGTTTTCTACGAAAGTGGGTGGGGTGGAAAGAACAGACAGACACATACACAAAAAAAGAACCTTTTTTTCTGCGCCTAAGATATGCATATATATATATTTTCTTCCCACCCCTTTGTACTTTGCCATCTGCAGATTGTTGCCACATGCAGCAAGGACAAAACCATCAAACTGTTCGAGGCAGCAAATCTGAAGCTCATAAAAACGCTGGAAGGGCATAAGAAGCCTGTTCAGAATATTCAGTTCTCCAAGGCGGATCACATTTTGTATAGCAATGCGTACGATGGATTGAGGATATGGAGTCTGACGAACATGGAATGCATAAAAAGCATCCAAAGTCTAGATTTTAATTTAACAAAAATTTTAATTCTAAATGATAATTGCATGATTAATGCATTCAGCAATGGAAATATTAGTATTGTAAACATAAAGAACTGTGAAAAAGTGTCTACTGTAAATTACCACAAGGATAAAATATTTTGCCTTCAAAAGTGTGGAAAGGATACCATCGCGTCTGCATCCCTGAATGGAGAATTCCTCTTTTTAAAAAACGTTAGTGCAAAGGTATGTACAGAGAATATGTTGCAAAAGAGGAAACAGCTATTGTACGAAAACCAACTGGAAAATTTGCTCAGTGAAAACAAAACAAACGAATCCTTACTCATGTGTTTGAAGCTCAATAAAAAATTTAAATTCAAAACCGTTATAGAGATGTATCTAAATGGTTATACCTTCTCCATTTTGCACCTTTTAAAAAAGTTTGAGTACGAGTATGGCATAAGGAAGATAACCCAGGGGGAAAGGGATAATCCCGGTTTCGTTTCTGCGGAGAATGAAACAAAAGGAGGAAACTCCATTAACGACACTTCTAACGGTGGGGAAAAGGATAACCATAGGGGAAAAAACACAAACGGCACATCAAAGGGCAACCTATTCAATGACGACCTTATCGTTGGTAGCATACACAACTATTTGGAAAATGCAGATGTTCTGCAAAGCTACATTTACAAGGAGTTGTCAGAAATGATACCTACTGGGTCTAACAAGTCGGTTGCGTGTGAAAAGGGGGAACCTCAACATAATGAGATTGGGCGAAAGCATAACGAGGGGAATGACTGCGAACATGATAATCCCTACCAGGATGAAAACTTCGTGTTGTTTTTAAAACGAATGAAAAACAAAAACGAACACTCTTACTTCCTATACCTTAACAAGTTGATGGAATTTATTTCCTTCTTCATCGTGAACCACAGGTATGCCTACATTGCCAATTTCCTTCTGCACAGCGTAATTACCTACATTGACTACGCAGACATTTGCAAAATAAATGACTACAAGCGCTTTTTTGAAATATACAATAGTTACGCGCCTAGGCACAAAAACAGGTACCTCCACTCATTGCAAAAATCCAAGTGCTTTGAGTTAATTAACATTAATTATTATAACGGGGACATCAAAATGATGGGTTAAGGGGGAGGATGCAAATGTGGTATTAATGGGTAAAAAAGGGCATAACGAGAAAATTAATTTCATATGAACAAGTAATAAAATGAGCAATACAGCTTTTGAAACTTTTTTTTTTTTTTTTTTTTTAGGTGTACAGAAGGGGAAGTTGTGTGTGTGTATGTATGTATGTATGTGTGTGTGTTGTCCCCCTTCTCCATCATCACATACCACTGTTCTCCTTCACTTTGTGAAACATCCTTTTGTAAAACCTTCCACGTAAATATATTTATTTGTTTAGGCCGCGCAGTGTGGCCCCAATTTCTTTTATTTTTTTGTACCATTACACGTTATGTGCATAATTTTGGTATCAGCAGTTGTCGTGTTTTGTTTGCATGGCAAAAGAAACTGGCACTTGCTCGTCTGTTTCTTTTTCCTCACCCTTTTCTTTTTGTTTAAATAATAAACATGATAATTAGAAAGAGACTAAAAAAAATGCTTAGCCCAGGGAATCACAAAAAAATAATAATAGTAATAATAATGGTTGTAATAATAACAACGCTTGTAGTAATAATAGTGGTTGTAATAATAACGATGCTTGTAGTAATAATAGTGGTTGTAATAATAACGATGCTTGTAGTAATAATAATGGTTGTAATAATAACAACGCTTGTAGTAATAATAGTGGTTGTAATAATAACGATGCTTGTAGTAATAATAGTGGTTGTAATAATATGGCGCAATAGCCTCGTGACGGGTCGCTCACGCGCTGGTGATCGGATGATAAAACTGGATCAAACCCTTCAGCCCTCAAAAAACTTAAAAAAAAGGCGCTGTGACAAACTGATGAAGGTACTGGCTAGCAAGAAGGAGAATTTAAATAGCCCCTTGGTGGTGATGTAGCTCATACAGCCAAGAGTGAACATGGCAGGCATACCGACGCAACAACAAAAATATAAGAGAACAAGGGACTGGTCTAATTGGCTTTTAAGATTCTTAATGGTACTCCTAAAACAATTTTTATCGCATAAAAAAAAATTCTCATTATCGTGAACACATAAATTAGTCATGTCTATATGATCAAATTGAAACAGCTCTTTTATTATGATTATGATATCCTTGCTGCTTTTATCCTTGAAACAGAAATTTTTCCTCAGCGGCAGTATGTTCAAATATTCTTCTTCACTACAAGCGTTGTCACCACTGGATGGGTTATTCCGCTTAGCGCGGCGGCTGGCTTTTGAGTAGTTCCTGCTACTGGGTTGGCTGGTGCTCCTCATTTCGTCCAATTTGTCTGTCTCCCCCCCGTTGTCACTCTGGTTAGATCCTTCCTCTTCGTTCTCACTTTCACTTTCACTTTCACTTTCACCCGTGTGGATATCATCAAAACGGTTCGTTCTGTGTCGTGGCTCGGATCTATCATCTGTTAACCTGGCGGACTCAGGGGAGAAATTTAGCAAGCTCTGGCAATTATTTTCACTTCTTTCGTCTTCCAATACAGAAGAACGAATGACTCTTCCCCTGTAGGAAAAAGTTGGATCATCCCTAATGGCCCCGTTGAAGATATTATTTTTGCATTGGATTGCCGCTCCACTATTATTTTGAGTGGGCACCCAGTTCCTTCCATCTACCGTTGGGATTCTCTGTCCAGGAGATGATTTACACACAAAACGATCAAGGGTACGCTGAAAGGTTGCCAAAACAGACAACTTCCTTGATAAATAATTATCACAAGAAGAATGCTTATTCGTTATATACTTATTGTAATTGAAAAAATTAAAATTTGTATTCATTAATAAGTTGTAGTAAAAAGAATAATATGTATATGTACACCTGATGTTAAGTTCATATTTTTCCTTTAGAGTTAAAACGAAAATGCGATTTTTATAATAAAATAAATTGTAACAACTTGAACATCGTATTAATCTATGCTCACATGCTTCTTCGTGCATTTTTATTTTGTTCCTTTTGTCGTAATAATCACATCCTAACATGTAATTTTTGCACCTTTTGTACTTACAAAATTTTAAATGTTTTTCGTAATTTCTTATTTTCAGCTCATCGCTACATAAGTTACACCTTATTCTTAATTGTTCATACTCTCTTTTTCTCTTCCCTGAAGGGGAGGAAGGAATTCACAGTGTATGCAGAGTGTGTACCCCATCAAAATGAATTGTTCAAATGGTGCAAATGAAACATCTCATGTAGAGCAAAGAACGACACATATCCCCTTAGCAAATGGGAAAGGGGGGAGTAACTTTTCTCACCCGATATTTTCTTCAACTCATTATTTCTAATGGCCTGTTTGCAAATGGGACATTTTCTCTTGTGTAGGAGGGAATAGTACAAACATTTGTAGCAACTGCGAGAAGTGTGTGTATAGAGGGAGGGGTACGTGAAAATGGGATGAACATGGAGTGTACGTGTTGGACATATGACGAAATATCAACATCCAATGGAGGAGGTGCCACCAAATCAGCAAATAAATATGTAACGCTCACCATATGTGTTTGCACGCAGTCACCACTGGAGTATGACATATATCTAGGCACACGGAACAAATAAAATCTACAAAAGGAAATGGAAAAAAAAAAAAAAAAAAATGTACGGAGTAGAGGGGGGGGGGGTCGTGAGATTTAAAAATGCTACGCATATTGGGTTGACAGAGTTTTCCCATTTGTTTATTTCCTCCCTTTTGCAAAAATTACTTTCGTATTTTTCTTTTTCTTCTACGCAATTGGTCCGTAAAAACGGGGAGCCAATGTGAAAAAGGGAAAGTACGCTCATGTTGTAGTTTGTTTGGCGTGGTCGTTTTACTATTTGACTCCTATGCCGCTTTGCTACTTCGCTGCGCTTTATTTTTTACAAAAAAATGTTTACAATAAAAGACAAACCCTTCTTACGATGTTAACACGTTTATTGCATGAAAAAAAAAAAAAAAAATTATAAAATGACATAACACAGTGTTGTAAAACACCTGAGCGAAAATTCAGCGGTCATTTAAGGGGATATAAAAAAATTGCAAAAAAAAAAAAAAAAAAAAAAAAAAGCGATAAATGTGTCCTATTTGACCGTTTTGCGAAAAGGGGAATATTGGCAAAATTGTTTATTGTAAAAGCACGAGTTTACCATGCGCACAAGTGTCTAACAAGAACTTGTACACTACACGCGCGCATTTGAAGGAGGGCGCATGTATGGGCGGAAAGATAATGGAAGGGTGTATTTAAAAGAAGGACAACAAAAAAAAAAAAAAAAAAAAAAAAAAAAAAAAACTATAAAACACCAAAAAATTAACTCAAAAAAAATGAAATATATACTACTGATAATTGTCTCAAATTTTCAACGATACAGCAAATATAGAAGAGCGTTCCTTGTAATGCATCTTCTGATGAATTAGGAAAAGAAGGAGGAGGAATGTCCCATATGACGGGTACACACGTGCAGAGTCAGACATATAGAGCTCCGCATATGCACATCAATTAAACAATCGTTGTGCGTTATAAACTGCATGACCATTCGTCGCGAAGTCAAACATAGTAGGTTATCTTGTAGCTCCCTACTTCATCATACACTTTATCGCATTTTGCAGATTACAAAAATGTTTTAATGTCAAAATGGGTACACCTGCATTATATTTTTTTCCTTTGATGAAAAAAAAAAAAATAAATAAATGCCTCGGAAAAATTCGTACGGGTTGGTTGCTTGTCCAACCTGCAACACAGCCTACTTTTATATATACGCAAAAAAAAAAAAAAAAAAAAAAAAAAAAATGTATATGCAAAGCTATACGCATAGGTAGGTGCGTAAGAACACTAACGCAGACATACGCATATAAGGTTACTCTTGTGCACGTGGCCGAGAGAATAACTCTTGTAACGAGAGGACACCTTTTGTTTGGTCACATGACGATACATCACAGAAGAAAATAAAACGCAGTCCGTACAAAGAGGAAAAAAGAAAAAATATATATTCTTCTATATTTTGCGGAAATAAGTGTATTTATTCGTTTAATAACGGATTGCACACCTCATATTATTCCCTTTACGCCTTTTTCTTTTTTTGACGCTACAAAAAAGGCGCTTCTTTTTGATGAATTATTAATTGAACCTTTAAAATGTGCTGTTCCTAGTGCTTTTACTTATCCTGTGTCAACATTTTAATTTCTCACTTTTTCACTTGTTATTTTTTTCCTTTTTTATTTTTTTCTCTTTTAGCCTTTTTTTTATGCATTTTTCTTAAGCATTTCCTCTCCTCCCAATCCTCTTTCCTGATTTTTTTTCCATTTTTCTCGCCCGCATCACAGCCCTATTTCAGACTCAGCACAGATACATATATAATAAATACTTACCAATGGGCGTGCCACGCTGCGATTCCCTTTTGGGTGAACAATGTATTATATACTACTCTCAGGGAATACGCTCCTCGTGTCGGTTGCGCAACGCGGGTCGACTACGAGCCGCCATTCGCTACACGGTTACAAATACAGGCATATGCAATATGCGTATATATTTTGCTTACATTTTTTTTTTTTTTCTTCCTTTTTTAATTGATTTTTTTTTTTTTTTTTTAGCGTAACATGGTATTCATATTTTTGTGCTATTTTTTTACTTGCTCTAAAAATGCATATAATACTTTTTTATTTAACCCTTTTTTGCACCACAATTTTTTTTTATTTTTCGCGCAATTTATATAACAGTATACATAATTTATGTAAATATTTTTCTGACCCACCAGAAGAAAAGGCGGACTTGCACCCTAGAAGTTTCGAAAATTGTTTTAGTGGCCCCACTTTGTTAATGACATGATTTTTTTTTTTTTTTTTTTTCTTTTTCATTTTTACCATTTTTGTGATTCATAAGATTGTACATATTTTCTTCTTTTAATACTTCCTTTATAGGAGGAATTTTTAAATAAATGTAGATGAGAGAATAAGCAACGAATTTTTTTTTTTTTTTTTTTTTTTTTTTTTTTTTTACTTTTTTATTGCAATAGAAGAAAGAGGCACTGTAAAGTAATATATGTTTGATAAACATTTTGCTTTAGCCTCCCCTCCTTCATCCTCCGTCGATGCCTGGTGTATTTATATGTCATATGTATTTGCGCGCATAGGCGTTGACGCATGTTGGCTTATGCACGATTGGCATGTACGCGAATTGACTGGCCCCCTATATAGATCGCCATCCACACGGGAAGATACAGTGAAAACTAACTCCTGCGCCTACCTGTTGTAGATGCATATATATCCGTAGGCCAATTTTGCCGCTAGATGCCACTGGTACGTTGCCACGTGCACGTTCTATGTTTTCATCCTTACTGTTCAATTTTTTTGTAAAAAAAAAAAAAAAAAAGCAAAATGGTATCCTTGAGATTAGATAATAACAGATATATAGCGTTTAATCAAGACTATGGTTGCCTGTGTATGGCCAATGAGAAGGGTTTTAAAATTTACAACACGAATCCGTTTACTCAGACGTATAGTAGAGGTAAGTTCTAGAACCCCCCTCCCACCCTCTATTCGGGCAGTCTGCACAAGTGCCAGGGGAAAATTGTAGTACATACGATTTGCTATGTGCGTGTGACGAAAAATACTTATTATCCCCTGAGTGTGCATGTGAGCACCTTCATACAAGTAAAACTTTGTGCATTACATCCCGGTGAACATTCCTCTCCCATCCTGCAGATTTAACCGACCGAAATAAAAATGGGTTGTACCTAGCCGAGATGCTGTACAGATGCAACATCCTGGCTATTACAGGAAATAAAAATGATAAAAAAGGAAAGTGGGCGAAAAATGTTTTAATAATTTGGGATGATAGACAGATGAGGGAAATAGCGAAATTAACATTTTCTTCCAACATCATTGGAGTGAGATTATTAAGAGAAATTATCGTAGTGATTTTGGAATATAAATTATGTATATACAGACTTAAAGATATTATTTTATTGGAAACCCTAAACACATCAAAAAATGTATCTGGTTTATGTTGCTTGTCCAATATCGATAAAAATATTATTATAGCTTATTTGTCCCCTATAAAGGGTCGAGTTAATATACACATCTTCGAAATAAATTCCAGTGAGAATATTCACGAAGAATTACCCTATATAAATTTTAAAACAAATTTAAGTATTTATGCCCATGACAGCTCAGTAGCATGTATTAACTTAAGCAACGATGGTAAATTATTAGTCACTGCATCCTCCAAGGGAACCATCATAAGATTGTTTAATACATTTGATGGAACCCTACTCAATGAATTCAGAAGGGGTACAAAAAATGCCAAAATCCTCTCCCTAAATATCAGTGAAGATAACAACTGGCTATGCTTAACGTCCAATACAAATACAGTACATGTATTTTCTATATACAAAAAAAAGAGACCCTTACGAAAAGTTGATATTATATGTAAGGGCAAGAATTTATCCCCACCAGCATTACTGAATTATGAAAAAGAGTCGAAAAATAAAAAATCCAGTTTGAAATGTTTGTTACCATGTCATCCATACCTGAATAGCGAATGGAGTTTTGCAACCTACAAAATCCCCGGGAAAAAAATTTCCTCCATCTGTGCTTTTGTAAATGATCAAAATTGCATTATCGTTATTTGTTCCAATGGCATAATTTACAAGTTACGATTTAACGAGCATATCGGAGGAGACATGTTTAAAATTTCGTCTCACAGCTTTGATTAATTTTTTGTACTGTTTTTGTATTGGATAAGGAAGGACACATACCAGAAAAAAAAAAAAAGTAGTAAGCGCAGGGGATAAGCACAGCCGCTACATGGGTGTAAGGACCTAATGGATGGGTAAGGAGTACACGCAGGAAGCACATTTGGAAAGGTGCATTTGTGTGTGTACTTCAGTTTCCTTATCCCAGCGCTTGTATATTCATACGAGCGCAGTGGAGGTGTCGCTTTTTTTTTTTTTTTTTTTTTTTTTTTTTTTAATTCGTAACGACGTATATGCATGGTGGGTGGTTAGGCATTATGTTTCGTACGTTGTGCAGATTGTAGGCTATGCCCCCCGCCCGTCCACAGGTACACACGAGCGTATGTATAAATTCGTGTAAACGAGGACACATACATATATACATACGTAATTACGCACCTACGTGCACAAATTACACACATCGCGGCTGCGTGTCCTCCGTCAGTGGAATAAATCCTCCGTTGTATACAAAAAAAAAAAAAAAAAAAAAAAAAATGCATTTCGTGATATACAAATTCGTTCAGTTTTTACAGTGTCTTGTTGTGAAAAAAAAAAAAAGTGTTCATTGAAATGTAATATCCACACCGTGCAGTCGTTACGTTTGTGATCACATGTAGAAGCGATGCTCTGCAGCAACGTTCGACCGCAGTTCTCCCCTTTCTGCATGTAACTGACCTACACAAAAAATTTTTATTTTCCATTCTTTGTTGATGTTTCTATTCATATATATATTTATCTTCGTGGAATTGCCTTGCACACCACGTTGAACTTGTTCCTTGTGGAGCATCACAGCTCTACTCCGTTTGCGGGAAAACATACATGTGTACGGGCATATATGTATATATATATATATATTATGCGTACATATGTGTGTACTAACCTCTCCAACGCGCATACATACATTTGTGTGTATGCTTACCTTCTAGCACATGAAGAAGCTACATGGTAAATGCATGTATTGCGTATGAAATTTTTTAAAGCGCGTTTTTTTTAAGGAACATAGAATCCTTTTGTTTCCACCTTTTGGTGCTATTTTCTGCATCACTTTTTCTGCATCACTTTTTCTGCATCATTTTTTCTGGCTCATTTTTCTTCCTCATTTTTCTCCCTCACTTTTCTCCCTCATTATTATTTCCTTCCTCTACTCACCCGAAACGCACCGCAACAAACTTGAAACTTTTTTTTCATTTCTCGAATTAAAAGCAACCTTCTCATAAAGAACTTCCACGTACAGCTGATTCACAACTTGGTCGTTCAGCGCATGGGCTTTCAAGTTTTTGTAAATGCTCAACATTTCCTCAGGTTCATATTTGCTTAGGAGAAAAATGGCGTAATTGAATACCTTCTGGAATAATTTTTTGTAGTGCAAATAAAATTTCCGAAGTTGTTCGCTGTTATATGATTGCTGCATGGAATTCTTATCCAAGTTTATTAGGAAGATATTTTCTACTTTCATTTGGAACTCCCCTAGGAGCATGTTGAAGACTTGCTCAGGGTTTGCGGGCCACCCCGTTTTATCTTCCTCATCAGTGTAGTTTACCTGAGTAGATGTAGAAGTGGCCATGGCGTTGTTCTCTTTGTTTGAACTTTTCCACATTTTTATGGGGGCTTCACGATTGGTCAGTAGTTCACCCGCTTCAATATTACTACTGTGAAGGAAATCGATCCTTTCTTCACTCCGTCCTGGAGACAGTGCACCCGCGAAATGGCCCCGTCCAGGAAAAGTAACATCTCTTCCCAATCGTCGCAAAAAGATACCATACTTATCCAGAAGTTTTGAGTTCTTCATACATTTTTCTTTAAACAAAAAAATATTGAATAAAATAAAAAATTGCACCATAATGTACTTATACCCTACGAGACAATACGTAAAACTTACCATGTCGCAGTTCACTCTGGAGTTAATTAAACTAAGGATGTAAATATTTACATATTCAATTAGGTAGTTATTAAAGTATGTATTCATGGATAAGCCGATTGTGTATGGAAGGGTTAGGAATTCTTTCGAATCTATTTTAAAAAATGTGTTGAGACATTTTTTCCTCAACTTCTTAATTCTGTTATTTGCGTAGTTATATTTCTTCCTTTCCTCTGTGGAGGTACCATCATGTAGAAGTTTCGGGTTGGTTTTTATTCTTTCAATTTCTTCGATAATCCTGTTGGTGATTTGTTCCATCAAGTGTGCGTCAAACATTTGAAATTTTCCCAGGAAGAAAAACAGGAGCTTTAAATGGTACAAATTAAAAATATGTGCGTTTTCGTTGAAATATTTTAACACTTTATTTAGAAGGAAGGTGAACATATCGTTTAGTTTGTAGAACGAGTTTATGTACTCCACTAGCAACGTTCTCTTCCCTTCTTCCGTGTTGGCCAAGCGAAAGTTATTATCTTCTTGCGCCACTTCTTCCTCTATGGCATGGTTCCCCTTTGTGTTGTCCAGACTAGACGGGACATTCCCAACTTCATCATTTTTGCATCTCGTCAGGGAGAGTTCTTCATGGGAAGTTCCACTGGGGCTATCTAACAAAGGTACCTCCCCAAGAGGACTGCATTTGTCAGTCGTCACTTCTCCGTATGATTTTCCCTCCCCTGTAAGAACATTGGTCTGTTTCCCTTTTATAAGGGAATACAAAAGAATATCTACATTATCAATCCTGTCATATTTTCCAATGTAGTTATAAACGTGTGTGTATATTTCACCATTTTTATATGTGTCGCCAAGGGAGGGGCCACTTTTTTTCCCATGCTCCTTCAGGTACCTCTGCACAATTCGGAGGTTAACACTCTCATGGCTGTCCTGTATAATCGCTTGAATATTTGAATTACATAATTTCTGGAAATGGTGTAGGAATTTTGTAATATTTATCAGTTCCTTGAAATCACAATGAACATAGCCACTTATTTCGGAAAAATTTATTGTGTTATTTATAAGTATACTAAACAAAGTACATATGACATCTATTTTTAAATAATTGAGTTTGTAGAGACATCGATATATATCATGTATGGAAGAAGACGTTAGAAGTGTTTTATTCTTTTGAATTTCGTTTAACAAGTTATTTAAAAAAATAATTTTGTTTTTGCTTATTACATTGTTCTCTTCCTCTTTGAACAGTTTATTTTTTTTTGTAAATTTTATTATTTCCTGAACAAATTGTGGTACTTGATTGTATTTAACGCTTTTTTTGTCAAAAGTGCCATTATTTTTGCTTAAATTTATTTTCTCCTTTTTTAAGTAGGAGGGGATTCTTTTGCTCACGATCAGTGAGGAGTTCACCTTTTTCCTTATGGGGCTAATTTTCATAATTGTGCTTCGTGTCCCTTAAGGAGAAAATTTCATGGAAAATACACTGGACGCTTGGGCGTCGTGAGCATGGTTCCCTGCTGGGTGATTCACGTAATTTTACGCGCTTCATATGGTTGTTCCTTTCCATGTGTGCATTTTGTTCCTCCTTGCTCCGCGCTACAACGTGTAGTGTTTTCACAACTGTTTACATGGCCTTAAAAAGGAATGGGGAAATTCCTTCTTTTATTTTTTTATTTTATTATTTTATTTTTATTATTATTCTTTTTTTTTCTTTGCGCAGTACGCTTTCAAATCATCATACGGGGAGGAGGATAGAAAGTTTTGCTAGTACTATGCCTGCGTTCGCAAACTGCATGTGCTGGCTTCACATGAATGCTGTGCTCACCTGCTGGCCGTGTATGGCGGTCAACGGTAATGACGCAAGAAAGCACTAAACAACAACACATAAAAAATGACAATTAAAGTGCAGGAAAAAAATGACCAGTGAGAAGGGAACAAACGAAGCGGCGTAATGCGCACACCACAGGTATTCTCTCTTCCCAGCCATGACAAAAAAAAAAAAAAAAAAAAAAAAAAAATGATTATCTTCCCCAATCACCTATTGTTTTAATAAGGTGTATGGCGATACCAGTACCGTGAATACAAATTGTGCGCATATTTACACACCCACGTAATTCATACCCACATGTGGGGTATGTCGCCCTTGTGTTAAAAAAAAAAAAAAAAAAAAAAAAAAAAGCAACGTGTAGAGCTGACGAAACGATGGCGAAAACAAATAACCATCGTGTAAGCTTTTCCCAATTTGTTAAAAGGGGGCAAAGCGACACTGGAGGCACAAATCTTCCTCATGGATCCTGCACGGAGGAAGTAACTTTTTCATCTTACTTCAATGCACTATACTTGGATTCACGTCAAATACATTTCAGTTCATTTTTTTCTTTTTTTTTTTCTCTTCATATTCAATGACATCCCAAAAATTCCTGTGCATTCTGTCCCATGAGCTCATGTCGTAATGCTTCGTGTCGACTTTCCTGCAAAGGGGGAAGAACATAAAGCATAAAGGGGGTGATACATTGACATAAAAAAAAAAAAAAAAAAAAAAACATGCTACGATGGGGTTTGAATGAAAGCGGGTAAGCAAGGAAGGGGAGAGGAATACAGACATATTTTTGTACACTTAATATCATCCCCTCCCTCATATTATATGCACATATACGCTCTCTCTTAGCGCAAGTGGATGATGTAATTCATTTAAAATGATCCCCTACGTCCAAGTGTACAAGGCTCGTTCAATCCACATTAAATTCGTAACCTTGGCATCTTCCCAATTCTCATTTTTTATAAAATTATTTACTGTTAAAATGTGCGTGTAATTATCATTGTTTATGCTTCCGCCTAACTTCAAAATGTGATCCATAAAGTCGCTCCTGCGTATTTCATCCGACAGTTGTGAGACCTTGAAGGTGCAGTCTGTGCGCGGGAGGAAGTGTACACATGGTAAGCAGAGGTGTATGGGGGTGGGGTGAAATGAAGAAAATGGAAGGAGACAGTCACGAGAATGTGCATATACATGTATATGTATGTGCATTCACATGTGACTGGCACGTTGATATACTGAGACAAATACATGAAGCATTTAATTTCCCCAATCTGCACGTACCCTTCAAAACATGCCTGCGGAATTCAATCAATATCGTCCTAACTATAGGATAACGCAAAAAATAATTGTATATTTGATCTTCTTCATTCTTTTCATTCGTTTTATGTATTTTAAAATCATCAAAAAGTTGGTAAAAAATGTGGTGTATTTCATCCAGTATGGCTGTCAAATAATGCAACTGCTTATCATTATCTTTAAAATTTCCATCGTTGAAATTTTTGGGAATACAAAAACTTTCATAATATTCATTTCCATTTGATGCTCCGTTTTTACCAATACTTTGATCGCTATCCCTTCGAGTAGGTGGGGATGGATCACCTGGGGCATCACTGTTGTTTACTGTTTTGAAATTGGTAGATTTTCTTTTCCTTAAATTGCCAAAATGAATTAGCTTTTTTACTTTCGTTTTTTTTATTTTTTTTTCTACTCTCTTTACCATGTCGTGTGTAGAGGCCTCCCCATTGAGTTGACCCCCCCGGGGAAGATGATCCCCCAAATCCAGTTGATGATTCTCCCTTTCCGTCTTAATTTCTGCGTCGTCTTTAGTTTTCTGATGGCTCCTTTGGGGATTTTCTGGATCCCTTTCAACAGAACCTATGGGATACTCCTCATCTTCACACGCATCAGCATCTATATCGGCCTCTATATTGGCATCAAAATTGGCATCAAAATTGGCATCTATATTGGCATCTATATCGCCATCAATATCGGCGTCACCATCATCATCAACACAAGCGCTAGGATCCACAGTGGCATTCCCATTGGCGACCATCTCCTCCTCTTCCGATTCATCCCCCCGGATCATCCTGCCCCCCTTGAAATAATTGCGCAGGAAACCCACCACATAATTATCGTACTTCCTAAAGTTCTTCTCTGAAATGAACTTGTAAATAATTTCGTCCTCAAACGGAATGAACCTTTCGGATGTTCTTACATGAAGGGAGTGATGATTAAATTGGTTCGGAGAATATTCTCCATCATTCAGTGGAGAGTGCTTAACCTTGCTACTAGTCATTTCGGCATTCGTATTTTTTTTTTTTTTTTTCTTATTTTTTTTTTTATCGATGTGTTTGCTAATATGTATGTTCATATTGATATAGCTGTTTATGTGGCTATTTGTTCTGCTCATTTTATCTTCGCAGTGGCTTGGCGTCTCAATTTTCGTATCCATCGGGTTGCTCTCCTCGGGAATATGGTGCTCAGCTTTCGATTGGAACAAATCACCTGCACAGCTTTTATCATTCAGAGGGAGACTACTGGTGGCTACTGCCACTTCCAAATCGTTTGCATTGACTAAAAAATTATTGTCATTCTGTGGGGAGAAGTTTTTATTTACATTTTCCGTAATCGCTTTTTCCATGTGGAACAAGTTGGGGTTGTTCATAAGGTTATACATACCATCATTTGGATTAAATTTCGAAGGATCGTCACTACTAGCAACTCCATTTTGCGCTCCCATGATCAAAGTACTTTCCACGTGCTCTCCACTAAAATTGTGGAGCGATTCTTCTTCCTTCCCCTCAGGATAATCCTCCGTGTCATCAAGAAATTCCAAACCGTTTTGTAAACTCATGTCACATGAGTTATTGCCCATCTTAGAATCAATCATACTAATGTCATCCTCTTCACTGTCTGTTTCGAATTCTTTGTCTAAATCGATGAAACTCTCTTCGAAGGATTCGTCCAATTCGTCGTCATTGATGTTGTCGTCGTTTCTATTAAGGGAATTCCCTCTTCCTACGTCTACCGCGTTTTCCATGTCTTCCTTCACTGAGGTACTTTCCTCCTCGAAATGGTATCCATCCACGTGTGATGTGCCACCAAGGGGGGAGTCACTAGGCGAGGTTCCAGAAGGTACCCCCAATTGGTCTTCTTCAGGGAGGTTATCCTCACCCTCTTCTACGCAGCCCTGATCAACCATCGGGTAGGCACCACCCATTGCCATGGGACCATTGTAAGGAACACCCCAATTTGCGCACTCATTGTATAGCACGCTTTTAAAACGATGAATCTTCATCCTTTCATATTCGCTGCATTTAAAATTAATAAATCCATATAGGTTGGAAGAGAAGTTTAAGTACGACTGTGCCATAGCAAAAAACTTGGTTAAAAAATAGGGCTTCCTTTTAATATCCTCTAAGAAGTTAATTTCTGGGAAGTAGTTGTACCCATGTACTTTAATGCACGAGCTACTCTCCTTCCACATGTAGTCACTATCATCAATGCACAGGGATACACTTCGATAGGTCGGCAATATGCGGTTCAAGTGTTTCAACCCATTGACACTGTCTTTCCTGGAAAAAACTCTATTACCAAAAAATTTCTTAAGAGGATCCAACAATAACAAACAAGATTTCGCATGTTCCAAAGTCCCCATAGTGTACAAATATATTTCGTATTTTTTATTCATTTTTTGTAAAAATTGAATTACGCCAGGTCTTAATTTGTAATAAATAGTATATGATCCTTTGTGGTGTTTCACATTTGTTTTCAGGACGGAATTTTCCAATTTATCGATTTTTTTTTTTATATTTTTATCCTTTAAATTTTCATAATGTATAAATTTTCCATTATGCTTTAACAAATTTATGGTATTCATTTTGGCAAGAAAATCGCAGTAATTTTCGTAACTTGATTTTATGTCCTGATATTTGTTCATGTGATCCATTCCGTTGTTTTTTTTTTGGCAGAAAATGGAGTACATTTCTTCTTGGTTCATTTCTGGACATAGCATGGCTTCCCCATCCCCATCACCATCCCCATCACCATCCCCATCACCATCCCCATCACCATCCCCATCACCATCCCCATCACCATCCCCATCACCATCACCATCACCATCACCATCGTCATCACCATCACCACAGGCAGGGAGTTTCTGCTCTCCACCTGCATCGAACTCCACCTCCACGTTGTCCTCCTTCTTTCCATTCGTCAAGCCGCTCTCCAACGAGTCACAGTTTTGCTCAAATGGAAAATCGGTTACGCGCGTGGCCATGCAAGGAGGGTTGCCATAATTTTTGGCACCATCTGTACACCCCACTTCCCCATCCAACTCCTCATCAAGATCTGTCGTAATGTTTATCACATCGTTGTTCATATTTATGGAGATAACAAAAAAGGACGCATGGAGCAAGGTGTTGTCTAGATCGAGAACGAGGCACAATTTTCTATTCTTAATGATATTACTAATTCGTTCTTTCTCCAAATCGATCACCTTATCGGTATTTATGTATAGTTCCTTGTCGTTCGTTAAAAATCCAGGGGATAAAAAATATTTTTGTTCTTTTTTATTTTTGTTAATCTCTTCTTGGTTTATGAAGCAGTTGGTGCATAATCCCGAAAAAATAACTTCATGCTTGCACCTTTCATCGCTAATTTCGCACAACAATTCATTTGGACAGTTAATATGGATATATTCTTCCTTTTCCAAAAGTGGATTTTGTTTTATTATACGGATCCTTCCATGGTTGTTACTTCGCAAGGTTACATAAGTGTTTTTTTTAATATCACAGTTGTTTTTATTATTTAAAATTAAATTAATAAAATTATTTTTTTTATCTGTCGATTCGTCTCTTCTTTCCTTTGGATGATTATTTACTACGTTCATGTTGTCTCTGGTATTTGTGGTTGTTGTCCCGTTTGGAAAGGTACCTTGCCTATCCACATTATCAATTACATCCTTGTCTACCCCGTCTACAACATCGGCTGCATCTCTCCTTAGATGATTTTCTTCATAACGATTTGGTATACTGCTTTGTATTTCTTCACACACATGCATGAGCGTATTTCCGCAGATATTATCATTTGGACTGGCTAAGTGGATTGCCTCTTCTCCGTTTTTTGATTTTCCATAGAGTGTACCTTCCGTTTCGCCGCTTTCCAAATGGAAGTTCTTCCGGGTGGAAGATCCTTCCTCTGTGGGCCACTGCCCTATGAGGGGTTCCTCCCTGTTCGATTCTCCCGTCCGCTCCCCGTCAATGCGGTCCTGCTCATTCTCAATGACAAACGCAATTATTTGATTCGAGGTAACTATGGAGTTGTTATCTACAGCCCATTTTAACTTACAAGGCAGAGTTATGTTGGGGGGCAAAAATATTTTTCCCGTATCCATTAAAAAAAAAAACAAATAAATAAAATAAGAAAATGAAAGAATGTATATAATACAATCACGTAAAAACAAATTTTAATTAAAAAAAAAAAAAAAAAAAAAAAAAAAATAGGACATGGAACCCCTTATTGACAAAAATTTAGCAAAACAATTTCATCGTGCTAAAGTTGAAAAGGAGAAGAGAACCGACTCAACGGAGTCAACGGTTGGCGAAGTATAGAACTAGGTATATATACTTCACTATGTGTGCATTCCGAATGGACGATGGTTGTGTCATGCACGGTTGTAACGGAAATAAAAGGGCGGTGTGGGGGGAAGCAAAATGCCGGTTTTCTCAACCGATGGAAACATGAAAAGAAACTCTTAAGAGAGGATTCTATTAATAGTAGTGATGGAGTTGCAAAAAAGTAGAAGAGAATTGGGTGGAAGGAAGGGGAAGGAGGCTTGTTTCCTCACGTACATAAATATTTTTATATTCATATGCATATGTGCGTATGTACGCATCATCCATGTAACTCATGTGTCATCCTGGGCATTATAAACTAAAGCTCGCACCTTCCCTTTCAAAGGAAAAGCGTTCACTTGTTCAGCTCGGGAAATATTCAGTTGTTCAAAATTAAGCGCAAGGAACGGGTTAGTGGGTGTTGCACTTTTTTCATCTTCCCAATGACCCGTACAAAATGGAAATTAAAAACAGAGATTTGGAATACATAGTACAGGAGCATATGATTAAGAGACTGGTTTTACGAAAATATGTTTTTTTGAAAAAAAATGTCATACCTTTTTGCTTCCTTTGTATATATTTTTTTCATCGATTTTACGTTCTTTTTTTTTTTTTTTTTTTTTTTTTTACAGTTTCTTCGCTGTAAACTGCCTATATCTTTTTTTTTTTTTTTTTTTTTTTTTTTTTTTTTCCATACTTGTGCAGAACCCCGAGCCTCCCATTTTAGGGTACATTTCCATTTTTAAAAAACCCATTTGGCTTGGTTTTCTTATTTCTTGTTCTTTCCCAAATGAGTTTTAGCTTGACTTTTAATTTGTTTTTCTACCCGTGTTAATCCTTTTTTTTTTTTTTTTTTTCTTTCGAAGAAAGGTTAAATTGGGCTATGCCCCAATTAGACTGCCGCGGCTTAATCATATTATGGAAACGTATGTGTAAATGTCACAGCAAAGGGTTAAATGTGCCTGCAGAGTATGTGTTATTTCTCCTTTCTTTTTTGTAAAGAACAATCCTCGCATGTACAGACAGATAATAATGTACATATTAGGGCTTTACGTACCATTCGCTTTGTAGATAACTGCAAAGCGCATTGCCATAAACTATCAGTGTGGAAAAGAAGAACGAACCATGTTGAATTAATTTATTTTACATTAAATTTTCTACCATACAATTTCGGAAAAATGGAGAAAGTAGAAAAAATCAATTCCTTCTGATGAATGGGAAGAAATCCCCTTTAAGAGAAAAGTAATGGCACACACAAAAATAAGTGCATAAATTTTATATACCTTCGATTTATGAGCGCACATTATTTTTTTTTTTTTTTTTTAATTTTTTAACACGAATTAGGAATCGTTTTCGCTTTTACCTTTCTTTTGTGTGGTTAGGATTTTCCATCCCTTTTAAATTTTCAAAGGAAAATAAAACTGGCTACACTTGCGCGAGATAAAAAGTAACAGGCGGCACGCCCATGGACATATACCCGTATTTATACATTTGGACATACATGCGCATATGCTTGGGCGCTTCCCCCAAATGTCTCTCCTCTGGTCTGAGAAAAAAAAATTATTTTCTAAAGTCGAAAATGGTAGCAAAAGGTACCTTGGCTTGGAAAAAGTGCCTACCTAAAATTATATGCTTGTAAATACATGCGAGTGAGACGCCTTTAGTGAAACCTCTATATATTCTGCAAAATATATTCAAGGGGATATACACTGAAGACACAATTTCAAAAAAATAAATCAAAGGGTATAATATAACAGGGGGAAATTTAACTCCCACATGTGTGCATTTTCTCCATTTCTACGTTCTGCTCTTTGTCCGTTCAAATTTTTCTCAGTTGAAATAAATGCCTGTCTGCTTAAGATCCACGCGAATAGTTAAAAACGGTTATGCACATTCTTACATTTATAGTAGATGCTCCAAAAAAAAAAATAAATAAAAAGAAAGTGTGGAAGAAGAGGTTCATTCTTTTTACATCAACGTGTACATATTGTGAAATAGATAAAAATTTGCATGTTATAGCTTCGCCCCCCCCTCTATATTGAGACTCACCCCCTAAAAATGGTTCATTCCGGCTTGGTAGAGTGAGTACCCCCTCCACAGCCAGTCATTAGTACAATTTGTTTTTTCTCCACAAATTACCATCCCCACGATGCTTTTTTTTTTTTTTAGAATAAGGAAACAAAATTTAAGATCACAAATTGGATAAGCTCTTACGGATGGGCATGCCTGTGAGGGGAAGTTCCCTAACGAAAATAATGGGTTCTTTTCCTCTGTGCGTAATTATAATCTTATAAAAAAAAAAAAAAAAAAAAAAATACCTTCTTCCATATGTTCGTTTTTTTTTTTTTTTTTTTTTTTTTTTTTCTCCCTTTTTGCAAATTAAGTTATTCCTCTCCGCAGGATGCAAATTAATAAGCATCGCCGCTGAGTGCTCGCCGAAAGAGAGAATGGCCCCAAGCATATGTACGATTTTTCATATATCTGTAGCACGCACGTTTGTATATATACATATTGCGTACATATTATACATGCCCCAGATGTATATGCATCTTTACATAAGTATACTCTTTGTCCTTAGATATACATCCCCCGCCTTAGCAAAGCTGCATAATTCTCCCCCCTTCCTTTGTTTTTCTCAGGCGAGCATAAAAACTTCTTGCTCCATATCACGTACTAATTTAGCGAACAATTAGCTGAACTTTCATCAAACTTAGCAATTCAGTTTGTTGGCCCTGCCACAAAACGGCATCTGTAGATTTTACATTTAGCTTTGCTTCTTCTGATTTTCTACGTGAGACCTGCGCCACAACCTTCTGAGTGGTCGCGCCCCCTTTTTTCAGCAACCTCTCCTTTGTTCATTCTTTTTTTTTTTTTTTTTTTTTTTTTTTTTTTTTTTGCGTAATGGAGGGAGGTGACTACGACAAGATACTGGTGCTGAACTTCGGCTCGCAGTACTTCCATCTGATCGTGAAACGGCTAAATAACATAAAAATATTTAGCGAGACGAGAGACTATGGCATTGAGTTGAAGGAAGTAAAAGAGTTAAACATCAAGGGAGTCATTCTGTCTGGAGGTCCCCACTCCGTTACGGAGGAGAATGCACCTCACTTGAATAAGGAAGTGTTGGAATATTTTTTGGAAAAAAAAATTCCCATTTTTGCCATATGTTATGGAATGCAAGAAATAGCTGTGCAGATGAATGGTGAAGTGAACAAGTCCAAAAATTCAGAATATGGATGTACCGATGTGAACATAATAACAAGTAAAAACAAGAGTGAAGAAAAATATAAGAATTACAATCTGGTGGATGGAGATGGCAAAGGGAAAAAATGTCTTCTTTTCGATGGAATAAAGGATCCAGAGAAAAGTACCGTATGGATGAATCATACAGATGAAGTAACAAAAATTCCGGAAAATTTTTTTCTTGTAAATTCTACTGATGATTGCTTAATATGTGCTATGTACAATGAGGAATATAATATATATGGAGTCCAATACCACCCTGAGGTGTATGAGTCTCTTGATGGAGAGCAGATGTTTTACAATTTTGCTTACAAAATTTGTAAATGTACGAAAAAATTCGATCCAATTAGATATCACGAAATTGAGCTGAACAATATAAAAAAATACGCAAAGGACCATTACGTAATTGCTGCTATGTCTGGCGGTATCGACAGTACAGTAGCTGCTGCATTTACACATCAAATATTCAAAGAAAGATTTTACGGAATTTTCATAGATAATGGATTGTTAAGAAAAAATGAAGGGGAACAAGTGTACTCATTCTTAAAGGGTCTATTTCCAGATATGAATTTAACAAAAATTGATGCGTCGGAAATATTTCTAAATAATTTAAAAGGTGTTACTGATCCGGAACAGAAGAGGAAAATTATCGGAAAATTATTTATCGAAGAATTTGAAAAGGCAGTAAAGAACATAAACATTGATATTGAAAAAACGTATCTACTACAAGGTACCCTATATCCAGATATTATCGAAAGCAAATGTTCGAAGAAGTTGTCTGATACGATTAAGACCCATCATAATGTAGGGGGGTTACCAGAAAATTTAAAATTCAAACTATTTGAACCTTTTAAATATTTGTTCAAAGATGATGTGAAGAAATTATCAAAGGAATTAAATTTACCAGACGAAATCACCAACAGACACCCCTTCCCAGGCCCCGGATTAGCCATCAGGGTTATTGGAGAAATTGATAAGCATAAATTGAGTATCCTAAGAGAAGTGGATGATATTTTTATCAAAGATCTAAAGGCTTATAATTTGTACAATGATATTAGCCAAGCCTTCGCAGTTCTCTTACCCACCAAATCTGTCGGCGTAAGAGGGGATGCGCGATCATACGATTATGTTTGCTCCCTGAGGGCTGTTAAAACATCTTCCTTCATGACCGCCAGCTGGTATAAAATTCCCTACGACATTTTGGAAAAAATATCCACGCGTATTTTAAGCGAGGTCAAGGGAGTCAACAGAATTCTCTATGACATTTCCTCCAAGCCTCCTGCGACGATCGAGTTTGAATAAATCCACAAGCGAAGCTTTATGGGCTTCTACGCACTCTACATGTGATTCTTTACAAGTACTACCCATATTCCCATTAACCATTTAGCAGCATCCTGATTCACTGTCTTAACGGCTATTTGTGTTTTCCCGTTTCACATTTAGCGCAACACGAACAGTGAAAGATTTCATTTGCGCCAATTGAGCGGTTAACTCCTAATGTTGAACATCTTATTGTATCACTTCAAAGCGTAGTGTCCCGTGCACAATTAAGGTGTCATAATTTCCCTTTTTTTTTTTTTTTAAGGCATTACATGCACGCAACAACGTTGGGTGGTTAAGAAGCTACCTCTTTCTTTTTCCCCTCCCCCCACCCAACAAGAATAAAACACATATATCTGCTTTTTAAGCATGTTCAACTATTTTGTCATAAATGGTGCGCTCGTGTAGGTATTTCTAGTGCAGCGCTTTAGTGCTGATATCAAATGTACACGGTCGCTTTTTTCTGCCTGTTTGTGCAGCATACTGTGGCGGAACTATGTTTTTATGCGATATCTATGAGGACTCACATCCAACAATAACGTTTTCCCAATAGCCACTTAAACCCAATTATAAATCGAAAAACGCAGGGAAATCTACAAATATAGCTGCGCTTGATACATCTTATTCGCTTCAAGAGGAACAATTTGTTCGCTCCCTTGGAATGGCAGAAATAAATTCACAAGGAAAGATCAAAAAAAAGGAAAAGCAGTGCCATTCCTTCTTTTTTATCGCCTAATTGTGCATTTCACCTCATGTGCAAAAATTGCCCTGCTCAGTTAGGTACATTTCCGTTATAAACAATGGATCTGTTTACAATTTATAAGATTTATCCTTTTCGAGTGGGTATATGCACAATTAGGACAACATTGCAAAAAAAAAAAAAAAAAAAAAAAAACAGGTAGCAATGTAGGGGAGCTTGAATGGGCGTTACTTTTTTTTTCCTAAACATGCGAACGTTGCGCACAGTCAAAATTTGGAGGCACAATCGTCAAGTGTGATACCTATGTCATATGCTTCGTTGTGTAACAAGTTAAAAATTGTGTAACTTTTTTCTTTTTTTTTTTTAATGACATATATTGTACAAACATGTGAGATGAGAAGATTTGTAGTAGAGGGAAAACACTGTATGGCACTTTTTCTTTTTTATATCTCGACCAGTAAGTAATCACAATATCCCTTCTGTGTAACAGGGGAATAGAAGGAATAGAAGGAAGGGAGGTTCTTAAATTTCCAAAATCTACACACCGTAGGCAGCCTACCCCTTGGGTGCCTGACCTTGCAATAGTACCAGATTTATTTCACCATTCGGAGGACCCCCTAATGTTTAAGCAAAAAAATACACACACACACACACAAACGTGTGCACAATGCATTTTTGTAAAAATCATAGATATATGTTTCCGTCAGATGCTGGAAAAAAATAATAAAATGAAATATACATAAATTGTGAAACCACTTTAACACCCCCGTGTGGGATACCTTTTGAGTAACTTTATTGGCACCATTTAATTTACAGTATATTCTATAATAGAAATAAACGTGCGCTATTATGTCTTCTTCTGTCAAATATTTTTTTCGTGTGTATGGGCATGGACGCGTAGGCATATGCGTCGGCTCATCGGAGAAGTGATAGGTTGGACGTTTCTACTAAGTGGTGTATTTACACATGCTAAACAGTTTTAATTGCACAACATTTTGGGTAAATGGGTTTCAATTAAAAATGGCGTTCCTGTGGTGTAAACCTTACACACATTTATAAAGTTTAGAGAATGTAAACATGAACACTTTGGGGGAAAATTAACAAAGTGAAGTAGCCAATTTGGGGGTGCAGGAACTGCATAACACCTGAACCGTTCAGGTAATTTTTTGTTCACAATGATACTAACGTAGGTACAACAAGCCATTTTTTCTTCTTTTTTTCTTTTTTTTTTTTTTTTTTTTTTGCCTGAACAAGTCATACATTATGATCAAATTTTTTTTCTTATGAATGGCCAATCACTTAGTTTCTTATATGTGTATTTCTATTTATCCATCATTTTTCATTTTTTTCCGCTTTTCATTTTTCCCGCCGTTTCTTAGCAAAGCGGTTTAAATTTCCTACACTCTTACAAAATGAGCGTAAGCTCGAAGGGCCCCCATTTGTTCTTTCTTTTCAGCGCGGATTGAAGCACTTTGGGGAATTTTTTTTTAATGATCCCATTTTTACAAAGAAGGCATAAATCTAATTTAATATACTCCATAATTTTTCTGCGCGCTGATTTGGTTACTTGTAAGCTCTACATTTTTTTCGAGAATTTTTTTTTTTTTTTTTCCTTCTGTGGAATATTTTTGAGGGGATAAAAGATAAGGAAAAAAAGGAAAAATTCAAAATGAGTGGAATACAGAATGAACAACTTGCGGTGTCTGTTGACTTATGGGACCTATTTCGGAAGCCCAAATATTTATCCGAAGAAACGAAAGAAGCGCTATCTACGTACAATGAGGAAGAATTAAAACGTTTGTTTTTGAGGAGACTAAATTTCGGCACAGCTGGTCTTAGGGGGAAAATGGGGGTCGGGTTTAATGCCATGAATGTTGTAACAATTATGCAAACGACGCAGGGCTTGTGTACCTATTTAATTAATACGTACGGAGTAAATTTGTGTAAAAACAGGGGAATTATATTTGGCTTCGATGGAAGATATCACTCGGAGTCCTTTGCTCACGTAGCTGCATCTGTGTGTTTATCAAGAGGGTTCCGAGTATATTTATTTGGTCAAACAGTTGCTACACCTATATTGTGTTACTCCAGTTTTAAGAAGAGCTGTTTATGTGGGGTGATGGTTACAGCTTCTCACAATCCCAAGTTGGACAACGGTTATAAGGTGTATGCGGCAAATGGGGCTCAGATAATTCCACCCGTCGATAAGAACATCTCCGATTGCATATTAAGCAATTTAAAACCATGGACTGAAGTGTATGATTATTTAGATGAAGATTTTTACTTGAAAGATACCTCCCTAGTGGAGGACATATACTACGAAATGTATGACGCATTTATGGCTGACATGAAAAGCGAATTTAATTTTAACTGCCATAGGAATTCACGTACAAAACTGGTTATAGTATACTCCCCCATGCATGGAATTGGGAGAAAGTTTGTCCAAGGTGTTATGCACATAGTTGGATATAATAATTTATTGACGGTGCCTCAACAAGCTTTACCTGATGCTGATTTCTCTACGGTAACTTTTCCAAACCCTGAAGAGAAGGGATCACTAAATTTGTCCATGCAACTGGCTGATGTTGTGAACAGCCCTATAGTAGTTGCAAATGACCCCGATGCAGACAGATTTGCTTGTGCAGAAAAATTTAACAACAAATGGAAGATATTTTCTGGGGATGAGTTGGGAATAATATTTGCATACCATTTGATGAAACAAAATGAGAAAAAAAATATCGACAAATCGAAACATGTCTTTATCTGCACAGTGGTATGTTCAAGAATGCTAAAGAAGTTATGTGAAATGTATGGATACAAATACGAGGAAACATTAACTGGTTTTAAGTGGCTCATTAATAAGGCCATAGATCTGAGTGAGAAAAATTATACCACCTTATACTGCTATGAGGAAGCCCTAGGACATGCTCTAACCAAGTACGTACGGGACAAATGTGGCATATCTGCTCTAGCATACTGGATTGAAATAGCCGTTTATTTATATGAAAATGGATTGACCTTTCATGAGTACTTAGAAAACATTCGGAAAGAAATTGGCTACTTTGTAAGTAATAATGGTTACTACACCGTTTTGGACCCCACTGATGTGGTTAGCATATTTAATGATTTTAGAGGTAACGGTTCCTACAAAAATCAATTGGGGTCCTATAAAATAGTCAACATACGCGACCTAACCACTGGATACGATTCCACCACCGCCGATGGGAAATCCCTAATTGCACCTACGCCGGATTCTCAAAACATTACCCTCTATTTTGAAAACACTGCAGTACTTACCATACGGGCTAGCGGAACAGAACCCAAGGTCAAGTGGTACAGTGAGATATCCAGGGGTAGTTATGAAGCCGCAAAGAAAGAGATTGATCAACTGGTGGACGAAGTCATGCCGCTGTTTATGCAACCGGGAAAGTATAACATTAAGCGATGCTAGCGAAGGACCGGCGATATCGCGTGGCGTCTGCGCGGTTTTCCAAAATATGAAGAAAGAAAAAAAAAAAAAAAAAAAAAAAAAAAACGTCACAAGTCGAACGACCCAAATCGGGTGACCGAAATTGTGAAAAACAAGTGACAAAGGACGATCCCCAATTAGGAGGAGCACCAGGGTATACCTTTCGAACTCGCATAGCACACAGCGTAACTGCCGCACTGGACTGGCCTCTTTCCGTTGCTCTACTTTGTTTTATTCGTTCTGTTAGATCGTTTACACCTCTACATCTTGCACCTGGACAACGAGGTGTAATCTTGCGGTGGATGCACCAAAGGAGCCTAGCATGTCTGCTCCACAAATGTGTGCCCGTGCGAAAGGGCGAAAGGGCGAAAGGGCGAAAGGGTGAAAGGGTGAAAGGGCGACAGGGCTCAGCAGAATTGGGCAGAGAGATCACTCCTTATCCATATATCATACGCAAAGCATTTTACATTTTTCCTGCACACCGTTCACACCCCTGTTTTATCACTAATTTCAATTCTTGTGGGGAGTGAACAACCTGGCGTTGGCTCCCCAAGACACTTCTATCGCGCACAACGGGGTTCGCGCATTTATCTGCATCACCATTCCCGTAACTATTTTTTTTTTTTTTTTTTTTTTTTTTTTTTTTTTTTTTTTTTTTGTATTAAGTGAAAAACTCAACATCTCATGTAGATTACCCCATAAGCACAAATAAATTGTTTGTTCCTCGGAAAAAAAAAAAAAAATTCGGAAGGAAGATTGAGGAAGAAAAACAAGTTTCACATCACGTTGAATCCTTCGTCATCCTGTTTGCGGATTTGTTCAGGTATGCATTTGATGGTTAAGTGTTATATACATTAATGTGCCGCCGAATACTTTTTCCAACAGGGGAAATAGTCCACAGGCACAACCGTCCCTATATAATTAAACACTGCGCAGAGGGACCCGTTCTCTTTTCCATTGGTAAGAGAGTGTATATTTTAAAGCCAAAGGAATGGACCATACATATATTGGCATTTATTTATTTCGATGCAATTTCCCCCTTCAAAGGGAAGCACACAATGGGGGGGTAGGGGGGTGATCTGACAGTTATGCGAAGGAATATCAAAAGTGCATTTTTTTTTTTTTTTCCTAAATTGAACAACTGGAATGGTACAATTGGAAGAGAGGTACACGAATACATGGAATTAGTTTTATATGCATGCAACTTTTTTGCTTCACTGAAGAGCTCATTGAACATAAGATACTCCTGTGAAATGCTCATCCCATTTATTTAACTTTCACGTGAATGGGAAATACATTAAATATATGGTATGGGAAAAAAAAGGACATTTCGCAGTTATGCTATTTCACAGAATTTTCATGCCGTTATTTCGCTCAAATAGGCGAAGAAGATATGGAGGCTATTCCCTCCCCCCCCCCGCGCAAAGCGATAAATAATAACGCCTAAACAGTGTGCTAGGTAGGATGATTTTTGGCAATCCTCATATGCCTTACGCATTGCATGATTTACATTGTGTACTTATATATAACGCCGAAAAATTAGAAAGTACTTGAATTGAAGGTAAACTACGGGCATAACTTAAATTAATGCGTTAATTTACACTTAAAGAAGAAAACAAAATTTGTTTAAATTTAAAGAAAACAAAATTTACTTAAAAAAAAAATTTTTTTAAATTAAAAAAAAAAATTATTTTAAAAAAAAAAAAAAAAATTTATTTTAAAAAAAAAAATTTATTTTAAATTTAAAAAAAAAAAAAAATTATTTTAATTAAAAAAAAAAAAAAAAAAAAAAAAAAAAAAAAAAAAAAAAAACGCGCGTACATACAAACGTACAAACATACGTACTAAAAAGGTACATACATATACTTTTAACAATTTAAATAATTTCTACGTTTCACTCAAAAACATAATTTTTACATTAAACTCAAAGCATACAAATACCTTACGACATTTTTTATCAAGTCGTTTAGAATAATTTACTGACTCTCTTCAAAGGAGAAAAGATCACCCCTGTTTGTAAAGCTTCTTCTAATAGTGCGGCATTTAGGCCCTCTGCCTTTCTTCCACGCAACGACGAAAAATAGAAGACAATGAAAATCCCAAATAAGTAAAAGAAAAAAAACTCAAATGTGACTACTCCTTTACTATTTTCAAATCATAATTTTGTTTGTTCGTTTATTTGTTAGTTCGTTTGTTTGTTTGTTTGCCTGCTTGCTTGTCTGCTATTTCTTTTTTCTTCTTCTTCCTACAACGTTAAGGAAGGAGGGAAGGAATAATTCATGTGTATATAAGGAGTGACAGATGTAGAATTGGATTCTGTAGCGTGACTTCCTTACGAGGATACCGTCGCTATAGTATAGAAAAGGAAGGGGGGAAATCCCCATTTGTATACGTGCGCGTACAATTTTTTAATACCTTTTTTGTTTTCAGTCCCGGAGCCGGTGAAAACGCCCTCGAGCCAATCTACATAAAGGACGACGATGGATATGATCTTGACACATTTTTAATCCCCGACCACTACAAGGTAATGGAATAATGTTTGGTGGAGGATCGGGATCCTTGTAACCCTCATGCATATCCTTTGAAAACGTTATTTTCTTCCTAATGCGCTGCATACGTGTGCACTGATGTACACATATGATTTATCCCCCCACACACACTCTACAGAACTACATGACGAAGGTGCTAATCCCCAATGGAGTTTTAAGAAACCGAATAGAGAAACTCGCATTTGACATCAAAAGAGTTTACAGGAATGAAGAGTTCCACATTATATGTCTACTTAAAGGATCAAGGGGGTTCTTTAGTGCCTTGTTGAAATATCTGAACAGGATTCACAACTATAGTTCGACCGAATCGGCAAAGCATTTATATGTAGAGCATTATGTTCGTGTTAAGTCGTATTGTGATGATAAATCTTTAGATCGTATCGAAATTGTGAGCGAAGATTTATCGTGCCTAAAGGGTAAGCACGTTTTAATTGTAGAAGATATTATTGACACAGGAAAAACCTTGTTAAAGTTTTGTGAATACTTAAAAAAGTTTGAAGTGAAAACAATTGCCATTACATGTTTGTTCATTAAAAGAACTCCTCTCTGGAATGGCTTTAAGGCTGACTTTGTTGGTTTCTCAATTCCTGATGCCTTCGTTGTTGGATACAGCTTAGATTACAATGAGAAATTTAGGGATCTAGACCATTTATGCACGGTGAATGAAGAAGGCATAAATAAATTCCGTAGTACCGCGCCCAGTTCTTGAACGAAGTTTTGTATGAAGAAATAATGCGTTCTGCGGAGGATGGGTTATATGTAATTTCTGCGCAACCCTTCGCGGAAGTGGACATTGGAAGTGCGGTTCTGTGTCCTCATTCACACGTGCCTGCTTGGATACCTCTGTCACGTGCAAACCTCCAACTTATGGCCAAACATATGTCAACTAAGATGTGTAATAGGGAAATATAATGTACCTCCATTTCTTTCAACCAATTCCGATCCATTCTATCAATTTTTAACGAAGCATATATCGCACGAATGGCAGAAATTCAGCATCATTTATAAGTTCACCGTCCTCAGGAAAAAAAAAAAAAAAAAAAAAAAAAAAAATCGACAAAAAAGTGGTACCGTGAGAGTGCTACTTTGTTCCACGTAAAATTAAAATTGGCTCTCCAAACTGAGGCGAACCTTTCATTTACAAAGATGTTCGCGCGGCAAATGTGCCTTCTGTCTTTTTTAACTAAAAAACGTGTCACGCATATATTCTTACATTTATTTTTATTTTTACTTTTATTTTTACTTTTATTTTTACTTTTATTTTTACTTTTATTTTCATCTGAGTTCGTCAGTTCCATGAGACCTGTGTGTGTGCCTCTACACGTGTATGAACTGTCAAAGTACTCACTTATCGAAGAAGAAATGCAAAGAACACCTTTTAATTTTATACCTTTCTCGTTTTTCATTGCATGCCTTAATGCTCTATTTTACCCATTACACTTACATGGCCGTTTCCCTCTGTCCTGCGTCCATATTTTAAAACACACAAAGTTGGATGGTCACAACATTAAGATTTATGCTTAGCAAAGAGCACCATTTAAGTAGCGTATGGCACTGTTGTGAAAGTGTTCATTAGAGGAAGTTTTCCACTTTTCCTCTTTTAATTCCTATCCTATATTGTACTTTTTTTTTTTTTTTTTTTTCCTCCAGTTGAAAATGACAACATGGAATAAAGGTATAAAAAAAAAAAAGAAAAGAAAAGAAATAGAGGCGTTGCGTTAATGTATAAGGCACTTCATTTTGAATTACTCATTGTCCAAAATGTTGTGCTAACCTTGGCAAAGGGACTCAAAGGTTGTTGTTAGTAAAAATGTTCTGGTTGAATATTTGCCCCCTACTCATTTGTGCGCTTAAAAATTGGTAACGTTTGTCAGACGAGCATTTTCAGGGAAGCTCTCCTCCACTTTGCATTTTATGTGCAATTGAACAAGAGCAGTAAAATTTTACAATAAGAATTATATATATATATATATTTTTAAAACAATCTCGTGTTAAAATTTCGTTGGGCGCTGCTTTTTAAAAGCATATGTAAGATTCACTAAGTTTTGTGTGAAGAGGTACAATGCAGAGGAGCGTTGGTAATGGGCATACGCGTCTTGCAGAAGTTTAAAAAAATGTGTGTCCCCATTAGCAACGCTCGGCCAGGTTTATTCCTCCTTGCGATGAATTAAGGGGTTGTGGTTGGCAATAAGCAAAATATTCCCGCAAGTAAAAAATATCCTGCGATCCAAAGGCAGTTTACAAATGCAAACTTAACTTCACCTGAAAGGCCTACAGAATAGCCAAAAGAAACTTCCCCCCCAAAAAAATTTTCAGTTCCCGATGGTGTGAAGGGACCAAAGGGGGGATATGTACCATTCGCCAATTTTTGTTACAACTGGTGAAAGGGTGTAAAAAACAGTCGCCGCGTATATGTATGTTTCCATGCGCACAAACACATATACGTGTAAAGATACATGAATAGTGCGTATATTTTAATATATATTTATGACAGGGCGCGGTGCGTTTTACTCACCCGATTTTTAAAATAAAAATTGAAGAAGCAATCTCTACGCGTAAACGAAGTGGAACACCGCGTCACATTGATCCGTCAACATATACAAGTACGCCATACAAAAGGGGCACTCTCAAAAAAAGAAATTGCTCTGGCAAAGAATTAAATATAGTAAATGCGTAAATGATAATATTGTTCAGATGGCTATTTGGAAAAATATACTTAGGACGTGTATGTAATTTGGCTTTGTATTTTTCTTTGAACTGATTTTTTTTTTTTTTTTTTTTTTTTTTTTTTTCTTTTTTTTTTACCTGTTTGATTTAATGAAGGCAAATTGGTAAAAATAGGGAGTTGCTTTTTGTGAAATATAAGAAATGGTACGAGCGGCGCGAATACACAATTTTACAGAAAAAAAAATAAATAAAAAATAAGGTTGTTTTAAGCGGTCAATTAATATTTTCCTTTTTTTTTTTTTTTTTAAAAAGTTCGATATATTTTAATGTATGGAGAATATGCGTTTGTTTAAGTTGGCCTGACGTTTACCCATTTAACGAGGTACAGCAATCGACTGGAGCATTGCGCGTGGGTCATCATAATAAAAACACCCCCCTCCTAAAGGCGTACGTATGGACACACACACACTTGAGCGTTAGCCGCCATCACAGGATAAGAAGTAAACCGTAAATTCACAAAGCGTATGTAGTCACTGTATATACATTTACACACTCAGACGCACGTATATTCCATACATAAGTACAAATTCTGCATTTGCCAAGGAGAGTATACTATATAATGAATTGAGAAGAAAACCCTTCAGAAATATGCACACGGAGAAAAATGTCGCTGCACAAGGAAATCTGTAAATTCATTGCACGATCGAGCTCGAAGCCTTTGCAGAAATTGGAGTTTGAACCGACCAAACGGAAAACGGGGGCCTTGTCCCAGATTTTTAGGAAAGTCTTTTTTCCTTACTACTTTAAATTTATACGAGCGCCCTATGAAAGGTGGCAATTTTGTGCTATGACAAAATTCTTAAGGGAACATGGTAAGGCTGCATGGGGTTAATTTGCGCAATAATTTTGGGAATGATGCGTTCGCCTTCGCACCACTATCATCAGATAGAATGGTCGGTGGAAATATGGCTAATGGGAGGAAGGCCTCTCGATGTGTAGCACACTTGATATACTTTGCACACAACATAGCTACAAGTAATGTATGTTGTCCTAACCGTAAGGGTAGCCTGTACATATTAATTATCATTTATTATTATATATATATATATGTTTGTGTGTGTTTTTTGTTACATGTAACCCGTGCAGGACTCATGTATGACGACATGTACAGCGACAAAGACCCCGTGATCGAAAGAGCCATATCTCTTCTGCCGAAAGATATTCAAATAAAACGTTACAGGAGAATGTTAAGGGGAACACATATCAATTTTTTAAGACTTTATTTGCACCCATCGGAGCAGAACTATGATCCGTACATTCCATACCTTGCCCCATATATCGAGGAGGCAAAATTCCAACTGCAAGAAGAAGAAGAATTACTGGGTTATCATCCCTATGACAGGAGATTATATACTGGTGGACAAACTGGTTTTGGTGACATAGAACCTGGAATGCACTTCCTCGTTTCGATTCCAAACCTTTATGGAGCGGCCATACCACACACCCTGAAGAAGAAGTAGAAGAAGTAGAAGAAGGGTAGAGTCACACGCGCTTCTCCCTATATGTCAACTGTTCATGCTTACGTGGTGATTCGGTAAGATGTCCATATGGGGTAATAACTAAATGGACATTTTCTCCACACATGCGTGGTTCGTATCATTCCCCTATACATGCAAATATGCGAGGCATTGTTTCCTTGGGAGGCGGTGCACATATCACCATCATCCACAGAGACATCACCACGAGGTAATGCATGAAACAGACAACGACAAAAACAAAAAAAAAAAAAAATGATCGCCTTAATTTGAAAAAATCCTTTGGCGCCCTTATATATATAATCATAAGGGAGTGTTAAAAATGTTACTTTTTTTCTTTTTTTTTTTTTTTGCAAATAAAAAATTTAAACAAACTGTGTTGGAGGGTATTTTTATACAGGGTTGCACAGGAAAGCATGTGGCGTTAACATGTTACCGTGCAACAACGTTACATATGACGGAAGTTTTTTTTTTTTTTTTCAAAAATGAGAAAACAAAAATTGTTTATATTTATTCAAATATGGAACTCACCAAATGGTGTTCTTCCCAAATTGACACACATAAAAAAAAAAAAAAAAAAAAAAGAAAAAAAAAAGAAGAAAAAAAGAAGAAAAATATTCCGGGATGACAGAAACATGTGAAGTTCACAGCAGAGCGTCTAGAAGGTTGGGCGTTTTTTAAAGATACATAAAATGTTGTTATGTGAGGTTGACAAATGGTTAAGTGGGGAAATTGCCAATGTAGTTACAAAAAGGAGTGGACAAAAACCTAATGCTAAAAGTCTAAATGGAAGGAACTTCCCCGTCCTTCATCACGGACCAAGGCCGATGGAAATTATTTATCCTGGACGTAGACCAATTTGTTCATCTTTGAATTTAGGACAATCATTGTCATGGTTAATTTCTCGAGCGAAAAAAATATATTTTGGCATTCCGAAGTGATGTCCTTTATGTATATGTTTTTTGACTCCACCTTTATGTACTGAGACGACAATTTACTCTCCGGGATGAATTCCAGAATTTTCATAATGTGTGAGCAGGCGATTTTCAGGAAGCTTGATGCTTTTTCCTGCGAAAGGGGGGGGAGAGAACAATTGAATACAGGTTGGGATATAAGTGGAATGATAAGTGCAGACTCAAGTAGGTCGATTCGGAGGGTACAACATATGGCAAAAATGTATTCCATTGTGACATTATCAAATAATCGATATCCATTTGTTCGTGAATTTTAATTTTTCTTATTTTTCTACTTTTTGCATAGCGTATATATGTACACACGGATATGTGTATGTTTGGTCTACATTTTCCATGGTGTCCCTACGCCATCTCTTAGTGCGCCTATAAAACCCTCTAAATAGGAATCTCATTCCGTGCGTAGTAATAGGGGCCCATTTTGGCTGGGGGGAGGAAATAATTTTATCAGCGCTTGGCTGTAAAAAGGGGAAAACTTACCAGAGAATTATTTGTTGATATAATTTCATTTGTCAATGTTTTATAGGAAGGAATAAAATGGCCATCTTTGTCATGGGTTCCATACTCTAACAAGTTTTCTTTATTAATTTTTTTTTCTATTGGTACGGATTCATTTTTTTGGGGGGCATTATTCTGGGCATTACTTTGGCTATTACCTTGATCATTACTTTGGCCAGTACTTTGTCCATTGCTTTGGTCATTTTTCTGCTCATTTGCGTTGTTTTCTTCGTTTTTCTTTTCATTGCCATTGCTATTATCTTCATTCTTCTTTTCATTACCGTTGCTTTTTTCCTCTCCTTGATTTTCTTTCTTCGCGTTGTTGGCGTTATTGGCGTTATTGGCGTTATTGGCGTCATTGGCGTTGTTGGTGTTGTTGGCGTTGTTGGCGTCGTTTTCGCTGGCAACCTTCTCTTCGTTCGTTGTCCGTAAGGACAGGAAGCTGTAGTGGTCTTCCTCGTCATTGTTCAATTTATTTTCTCGCATTGCGTTGCCATTTCGCTTTCGTTTAGAGTTTGCAAATTTTGATGCTCTTGTATTCTCGGCCCATATTTTGAATGAGCAGATTAGGAAAAGTAAAAGTAGTTTTCTCATCGTCCTGAGGGGATCTGTACGTTTAAGGAGGGGGGAGGATATCTGCGCGAGGGTGAAGTAGCAGGCGCGCACTTAAAGCGATAATATAATATGCCTACGCGTGCAATCGTGCGTCCACTTGTGTGGTATACTTCCCATTTCATTACCAATCATTCTCACCTTTTAACTCGCGCGACCGAGTGTCAGTCTGGTTGTACAATTTCAAGGGGGGTACACGTTTTGCGTTCGCGTTACACGTCTATTTTCCTCTTTTATCTAGGTGTTTGTAGTGCATCAATTTGTTGTGCAAATATTTTTATGTAGAACTTTTTACGATTCGCTATTTTTTTTCTTTTCGAGAAATTTACATTTTAACGAATCCTCTTATTTGATTGATTTATTTTTTTTTTTTTTACATAACTCATTTTGCACAACTTTTTGTGTCTTCACTTTTTTTGTAATTGTAACGCTACAGAGGGGAAAGGCAACCCAGTTACACATATATTTTTTTTTTTTTTTTTTTTTTTTTTTTTCTGTCTGCCCGTTTGTTCGCTTTTTTGCATTTTTTTTTTTTTTTTTTTTTTTTCATTTATTTAAAAATGTTCCAACTAGACAATCTCACACTCGAGCGCATGCTGAAGGAGAAATTTTAACATCCATGCTGTAGTATGCATTTTAAGAAATTAACAAAATAAAAAAAAAAAAAAAAATGTGAATCTTTTAAAGTGCAATTGTTCCGTTGTGATATATATATATATATTTTTTTTCTGGTGTGTATACTTACCACCTTGTTATTTCGTTTGACCAATGCTGTAAGTCGGTGCATGTTTTTTTTTCCTTTTTTTTTTTTTTGATATATGGGAGGCTATTTTATGGTGATATAAACCCTCCAGGGGTGTATCCTCTCCTCGAGGTGGAATGATGAAAGCACAAACTGGTCCTGAAACGCAACGATCAAATGAGGCAATGGCGCAGTGCGGGGCAATGTATGCACGAAAGAAAGAGGAGAACTCTCCGCGAATGACCTACACCCAACGGGGTGAAAATACCAAATGTGGGCCTCATTTATTATACAGCGCTGGAAAAAAAAAAAAAAAAAAAAAAAAAAACACTCCTCCGTTTAGCTGCACTTGATTATATATTTAATTAGAATTATATTCTGGTGAATGAAAGGCAGTTAATGTTCCCTTCTACATTTTGTGCAAAAGGCATAAGTACATGCCGCGGGGGTTGTAAAGAAGGGATGAACAAACGCATACCACTTAGTAGCCCTTTTGACGTGGAATGGTAAGGAACTGGTATTGGTCATCCCCCCGTTTTATTTCTCCGTCGTTCACATAGAGGAAAAGTACAACACGCAGGTACAAAGTAGAGGTAGGGCAAATTAAGCATAGGATTATTCGACATGGTAAATGAACCGGTGCCTATTGCACACTGATTTGAGCGTTCTCAGATCATCCGCGCGAAAGTTGAAGGTGAACCCTTTTTTACATCCCACGGAGGGGAAAGGGAATCAGTAGGGGGTGTAACACACTGCTCCACTGAACGACCCCTCTAACTGCAACGCGCTAAGTGCGAATCACTATCTGCAAAGTGCCCACACCAATGAGTTGCATGAACAACTTCCAGAGGGTTCTGTACGCCTCGCGCTTCATGCGGGTGTTCGGGAAATTCAAGCGGGCGCAGCTGAGAGAAAAGCCACATAGGAAAATAGGCCCCTTTAGTAACCCAGTGAAAAGATTAGTGAGGCTAAAGGAGAAGGAGAGGATATTTTGCGAGTTGGGCACGCCCCGCATGATTCCAAGAGCGAAAACAGGCGGAAGAGAAAAAATACTTGAAGTAATAGAAGCGCCCAAAGTAAGCAAAGAAGTTCTGGACAGACGATTAGAATTCCTACTTTCCAATGAAAGTGTATATCAGCAAATGTACAACAAAATGTATAATGGAATTACTCCTTATCAGTGTGAGTTGTTCATGTGGGAAAGACAAATGAGAGATCTGAGGAAAATATATAGGGCACAATATTTGCATAAATTAAGTGAAGTGACAAAAGAAGAAAGAGAAAAACAAATAAAGTTGATTTTGCAGACGAGAGAAGATAAAAGAAAACGTAGAGAATTAATAAGGGAAAGAGTACTGGAAGATAAAAAAAGGAAAGCTATCTTGAAGGACCGTTTATCTTTGGAAAAAAAAGTTACCCAATCAATTCTATTTAAAAGGCAATCAAATAGAAAAATAAATAATATTTATTGGCTATCTAAATTGCAAAGGAAGAGTGAGTACACGGATGCAGAGGATTTTAAGGAAAAAATGGAGACAAGTGGTGCAGTCGACACAGGAAGGAGGGGAAGTACTGGACAAGCAGAATACAATGCTCGTGCAAAACACGCTGGAAGTATGGCTTCAAAGAGTAGCGCAGATGAAGACACTCTCTTCAATCGTAACATCTCTACGAGTGCTCTGTACAAACATCTAGGATACGAAACAAGAGACGAAAAAAGTGAAAATACACAAATTTTTAAAGTAGACAAGATATACAGAAAATTACTAGAAGAGTCATTCGAATTTTTGGATGAAGATGAAGAAAAATATGGACCCATGAACCATTTAGAAAATGAGGGAAATGTAACGCATAAGGAAAGAGCGCATATTTTATACTCCTCCTTTACCGATGAGGAAAAAATCAAACTGTTGGACGATAAAATAGCAATACTTACGAAAAAAATAGAAGAACAATCGTATGCCAAAGGTATGGATAACAACAACATAATGTTTTACATTCAGCTGCGGGATAAGTTGGAGGCGTCCAAACAGGCCTTCTTAGAAACGAGCTACTTGAAAAAGGTTATAAAGGAAGATTAGCCAAGTTGTTGGTAGAACAACTTTTTTATTCACAATATGTGTAAAGAGTTTTTTTCCGCTGAATTATCCTACCAGAAATATCTTATCAAGTGGGTGGCGCGCGAATCCGACACACGACAAACATGTGCATCTGTTTATGCGCACAAGATGCGTACACACGATGTCGTAATTCCGTTCAGCAGTTTGTGCGTTAAGACACTGCAAGGGGCAACTTCCTTACGAAGCCATGCTATTTTATCCCTTTTTTTAAGTAAAAGTATGTACACACACATCCTGTTTTTTTTTTTTTTTTTTTTTTTTTTTTTATTTTAAAAGTGAACTGTGCATCCCGCACGTAGTGATGACAACATGGTTTATTATTTATTATTTATTTATTTTTTTTTTTTGCGCATTGGGAAAAGTGAGTATTTGTAAAAAATGTACTGTATTGCACAGGAAAAAGGCTGTTCTTCTCCTTGTGCCCTTTAGAAGCGGATTCCATTTATTTTTGGTAGTGATGTGTGTGTGGGGGGGTGGGTAAGTAAATAAACATTAGGTAGTTATCATTTTTGCCCTTTGGTGAAGTGTACTTCCTTACGCCTTAGATATATGCCCTTTTGTGAGGTCACATCCTTTATCAGCTTCGGATCCGAATAGGGGGAAATCCATTCCGTCGCCATGTATATTTGTTACATGGGGGGGAGGGGTTATCACAATTCGGGGGATCATGTCTTCTTAATTGTACCAATTAAGTGAAGATCGATTGTTGCCCCGTCTTTATGCTACTTATCAAGATGTTTACTCCTTCTCCCTATGTAACACTTCAAAATGAATGATGCAACATCAAAAAGGTATTATTGCACAGGGTGGCAAAAAATTTGTGCGCGCCCCTTTCTTATCCAATCTTTAAGGAGTGTTGATAGTTATGCCATTTATGCATCAAATAAAAAGAAGCACAAGCGGGTATACATATACGCATATCAACACAATTTTTCAAAAGGGAGCAATTAATAACTAGGAAATGCCCTCAAAACGGAGAAAAAATTATAAAACGAACAAACTTATGCGGAAAAACAGAAAAAAAAAAAAAATCATCAATCGGTTGGGCGTTACTTTTTTATAAGAAATTAAAAATAGTAAAAAAAAAAAAAAAAAAAATGATACTGATGATATACTTATTAAAAAGGTAAATCAGACACACAAGCGGAAAAGACAGAAATACACAGATACGACGTGAACTTGAATGCATAAAAGATGGAAATTTGATTACTTATGCGTCTGTGTAAAGGTGCAAAGGAAAACGAATTTGCACATGTGTCTGCTCTCATATAAACATTTTTATGGTGACACGGATCGATTGGCCATTTACAAAAAAAAAAAAAAAAAAAAAAAAAAAAAAATTGACACGAATAAACAGTTGCTTGTTCGTTTACATACTTTGTGATTTTAACACATGGAATGAAAATTGTAAGTTTAAAAAAAAGAAAAAAATATCCTATTTCCTCTTCTTCTTTTTAGCTGTTTTCATGTTTATTAAATCAATCAAATTGACATGAACGGAGCCGGAACCAATGGATAACATTTCTTCATTCTTTTTACCTATATCTGATTTAATATCCCCCGCGTCATTCTTCTGTTTCGCTATTTCAAGAAAACTTCTCTTCGGAATATGGAAGGCGTTTGGATCGGGTGCGTTGGCCAATTCGCTATTTTCCCAACTTACGGCAGGATCATGTTTTCGGCCACATTTTGATCCCCCTTTTGGTTCATTTGGTTTCATCTTTGGTCTATTATTGGTCCCCCTACTTGTATTATTTTCTTGAGGTTGGTCATCCAAATTTACATTCGCGAAAAACTCCTGCACAAATGCATGTTCGTTTTGTTTTACTACCGAGTCGTCGTCCAGTTCCCCGTGAAGATATTTCTCCTCGTCCAACAAGTTTCGATACCTTCCGAAGGTGGAGTCATCAAAGGGAAAAATAAAGAGAAAGTTACGCAAAAATGTTAATCACCTTTAAAATAGTTAAGCAGGTAGACACCGGCAGATGCCCATTCGAATTCACGCATGCCTGTATTTAATTATATAAATGTGGTATGGCATGTTTATAGCAATAGTAGTTCGTCATCCAAATGATGAAGCCAAACATTCATATGTTTCTTCTCCCTCTCGGGATGTCTATCCTACCTTAACATGCTTGAACTTATGTTGATGGTGTCGCTCTGTATGTTTATCGTGTTACTAGGCAAATTCCAGTAGCGCTTCTCTTTCCTGTCTATTTCTTCCTCCTACAAGGTTTGCATAAGGGTGTAAAGTTCAGTCGGTGAATTTTGGAAGGTAAATATGGAGATGTATTTTCTTTTTCTCCCTCTCCTTCCAGTTTTGGAGTTATTTTTTCTCCTCTCTGGTATGTCCAATCTGGCTTCTTTTTTCCGCTTTTCTATTTTCGTTTATTACGGCTAGTAGTTTGAAATATTTTTCCTCCTCCATTTTTTTTCTCAAAATGGAATTGTGCTTCTTCTTCCTTTCAGATATTTCCTTCTATGTTGTGTAAACATAAATTGAAAGATGAAAATGAAAAAAAAAGAAAAAAAAAAAAAAAAAAAAAAAAAAAAAAAAAAAAAAGTGTCTTTTCCTTATGCCTACCGAAAAATGCGTTTTGGTCCTTTCCGATAGGAGGTCATCTGTGCGGGGAAGAACAAAATGTGCAGTTCATACATACATGTGTAGGAAAAAGGGAGAAAATTCGCAGATGCGATATGTGTAAAAATGGGCCTTGTGAACTAACCTATGTTGAACGAAACGAACAGGACGTTAACGCCAAGCGGCAAGTGGGACAAAATTGTGTGCCTGGGGAGAAGACATAAAAATGTGTTAAGAAGGTAGAAATATAAAAAAAAAAAAAAAAAAAAAAAAAAAAATCGCAGATATACATCTTCATTACTTCCCTCATTGCTACCTTTTTCTGATTTTTTCATCCAACACGAAGGTCTCAATGTATTTGATTTTCCTGTTGCAGAGAAACTTAGGCATGCTGTTCATGTTGTTGTCGAACTCGAAAAAAAGTAAGCTGAGGGGAAGGTGGGGATGTAAACATGCCCATGAGTGTGGAGCCCAGATAGCTATTCTAACATGAATCATCACATGCAAGTGGTCGTAGGGCGATCACGGTTACAGAATGAACAACATATGCGCATATTTCGCATTTGAGTGTTATGCATGTGGGGAGGGAGTACTTCAAAATGAAGGGGTCCAGGAATATACATTGACCATCTATAGACTGGTAGAAGTAGGTCTCTGCAGGGGGGGGGAGGAGAAGAAATAAATATATTAACAAAAAAAAATAAACTTCATATGGTATATGCATAAATGTGGGAGGCATGTAACCGGCTTTCACCGAATTGGCCATTGCTTCCTTTTTCGTTTACAAGGATACAGACATATGAACAAATTATAAAATTTTCTTTTTTTCCTTTTTGTACGAACGGTTTAAATTCTTCAAGTCTGGAGAACGTTCATCGGTGGGCTTCTCAGAACCGATAGGACATTTCTCCTCCGCTGTGGATTCCTTGTTCTTGGCCAACTCCGTTTCGATCTTCATTACATTTTTTATTTGCTCGATGCTATCCTGTATAAGAGGAATGAAAGAAATGGAAATATTAGTAAAATGTATTTTGGTGTGACAATCAAGTTAGGGCATTCACCTCTTCACTCTTCTTAATATGGTAAGTGCAACTGGCCAAGGGGAAAAGAACTTACGTAAACATCGTGGGCCAAATTATCATAAAGATAAAAAGAGTCGAAAGACCCCTCATCGAAGTAGAGTTCTGGGTTTATCTTTTCAATGGGAATATTCAAATATTCACTAATTTTTAACTTAATATTTTCTATGGCCTTCTGGATGACATTCTCATCTGACGCGAATAAATGCATATTCTTATTCGTCAAAATGAAATTAAAAATGGTGAGATCCTTTATCCATATGGAAAGTGGATTGTATAAATAAAAAAGTTTTGAAAATTGAACTCCCAAATTGAGATTTAATTTGCAAATTTTATTTGTGTGATTTTGGCTAAAGGTATTTAAATTTTTATTCATATAATCTATATTCACAAAATATTTGTAATCGCCTGTTTTATTATTTTTAACAAAATTTTTATTTGTTACCTTAAAGCTGTTATTGAAATATAATCTCTCTGACTTTAAGTGGATTTTTTTATCCTCTGTGTACAGCAGACACATATTAATATTGTCATTGATTTTGTAATTTTTTACGTAATGAAATTTAACTGCTCTTAGATCATTTTCATTTATTATTTCGAAACAGATGGGACACTTTTTCCATGTTTTTTTTTTTTCATCGATGAAATATTTTAAAATGCAAAAAAAACAAAATATGTGTCTACACTTAGTAATTCTGGGAGAAATAATTTTATCCTCCAAACATATAGGACATGTTAATGTTGTATTGTCAAACAAAATGTAATCCACTTTTTCTATCTGGTCCCATTTTATATTCTGATCTGCGCTTTGTGTTAAATAATTTTTTTCCTTCACATAATATCTGAAATTGCAATTTATATATTGATTTTTATTTTTTGTTATCACTGGGGGGTTATTACTTTTGGCTTTGTTAAATGTGGGAGGTACCCTGATGGGTTTATATCTGTTGTAGTGAACTATATAATTAACGTTGGTTCCTTTTTTGTTTTTTTTTCCTTTTTCTCCGCAGTGCTTTTTCTCCGTGATGGGTCTTTGAGCACATTGGCAAGGTTCGTTGTAGCTGTGTGGGGGACAGTTAGAAGAGTTGCATCCTTGCATGTCACAATTCTGGTTTCCATCATTTTGGAGACACTCACTTTGCCCGTCGTTTAACTGGGCATGGTGCTCCGCGAGGGGTTCATCCTCCTCGACTGTGTCTTCACGCCCTGCACTCTCGACTTTCCCGGGGGGTTCCTCCTCCAAGGGTACCTCCTTCCCTTTGGGCGCATCCCCGCCTGTTCCAGAAACATCTCCACTTCTCCCTATAGCATCATCTCTTTTAACGACTGCATTTTTGTCCCACTTGTCATTTGGTTTAAGCATGGCAAAGTACTCGTCCGATTTTCTTTCCTTGGCCAAGAGGTAATTTTCTTGGTGATGAACTGGATGTTGGGCTTGATGAATTTTAGCATAGAACTTGTTCTTGCGTGATTGGTTTTTGCTAAAGAAATGTTGAAGCGTTTCTTTTGCTTGTTCTTTTTTCTGGTTAACTAAGTTGCAAATTTTTAACTTTATCTCCTCATCGTCCATTCTGGAATTTAGCACCACGTACACAGGTATAACATGCGTGTGTGTAAGTACAAATGTTCGCAAGCGCTTGTTTGTTTGTTTGTTTGTTTGTTTGTTTGTTTTTCATCTATATGTCCTTATTTGGACAAGCACCTTCCAACAAGTCGGAATGGTAGTTCCTTCTGTTGTACGTCTTGGCTTTTTTTCTCTCGTGCATATAAACTCGAAGGAAGATGTCCCTCGAATTTAGGTTTGTTAAGAAGCAAGCAAAAAGTTAATTCAACATTTTTTCATTATTTTAGAAGGAAAAAAAAAAAAAAAAAAAAAAAACATACAAACAGAAATGTTTTTTTTTTTTTCCCTTTTTCACAAAATTTCAAAAACTAAAACAACATCCTACGTAAAAAAAAAAAAAAAAAAAGGATGCAGAATGATGTTGTCCAAGAAGGGATGTGAGTAGTGGTTGCCAAACTCTGACAGAAAAAAAAAAAAAAAAAAAAGGAGGTGTCAAATACTGCCAAATTGTAGACCTGAAAAAAGTCTTGGATAATGTAATTGCCAAGATGGACATGTCAAATGGGTTTAAAAAAAAAAAAAAAAAAAATATCACAAAGTTGCAAAACGTGGAGGATAATAACTAAATAGGTTACTAACACATTTTAAAAAATATATACATATATAAATAGGTATACCCTTATATTTTAACTTTATGTATTTTTTTTTTTTTCTTTTTCTTTTCGTTACATTTTGCCATGCTATCATTTTCTGCATTTTACTTTTCCTTTTTTTTTACAACATTTTGTTGATTGGGCGTGTTCGTAGTGTACCAATATGGACGGATGATAAATAGAGCAAGGTACATAACAAAGGAGGAGGCAATGGATGAAGGGTGAGAAGTAGGTGGGAGCTGGTAGCAGCTGACGAGTAGTGGTTGACCGGTCACGGATGAAATTAAAAAAGGGTGGGTAAATAAAAATGGGTGAATATTCATCCGGGGAAATGCCAAACTGTTAAAATGGCTTATGTAAAAGAAGGCATAAGCACGTATGCATATAAGCGTTTATGTTTGACATGCTCCATATGCACTTATATGTTGAAACGCGTTTTTGCGTGTTGCACCGAGGGATGGATTTCCCCCTCCTGGCTGTGCGCTAAGGAGAATGAAAAAAAAAAAAAGCAAAAGCGCTTTAAAAATAGGTCAAGGAGGCGATAAACACATGGTATAAAAAATGGCGTGAAAAGGGCACTGCAAAATATGTACTCGGTTTGGAAAATTTCCCTCCAATGGTGGATGCATATTCGATCAAAAATAAGAATTCAAAATTAGCATGTTTGTCAAATGAGAAACTTGCCAAATTGCTCAGCTCACTAAACGCGCATTCACTGCATCACTTTTCAAACTATTTTATATAATCAAGGTGCAAGCGCGTTTTTTTTTTTTTTTTTTTTTTTTTTTTTTTCCCCTTCCATCTTTACATGTGCAAAAAAAAATGACAATACAAAATGCTACAGTTTTCTCGCAGGGGGGGTGATATGTAGTATCATAATTTCAACCGATGCGAAGCCAAAACATGATTAAGATTATCCTAACCTATTTGGCAATTATCAGCATCTTCTGTAATGTGCATGAAGCAAAAAAATGTTATGAAGTACACAGAAGAAACACGAACAAGATACTTTTTATTAAAAAAAATGATCACCCCAAACGTAGGGTTCATCTCAAAGCGAAGGAATTTGTGAATTACAGGGAAATACAACTACAGAGGATAAAGGATTATAGAAAACGCAGTGGGCCAGACAAAAATAACATTAACTACAACGTGAAGGATTCATATAATTATCATGATAATTTGTACGTTTGCTCCTTTTCTTCACATTCCCTTCCTTTCCTATATTATATGTATATAAGTGTCTTAAGAAAAATTGTCAACCCTTCTTGTGGAATTTAATTTAAAATTTTTATGCATGTGTGTACTCCCCTGTTCCGTTTGAAAAGCCTCTTCGTTAGGAATGAAGTGTTTCCAACTCTGGCTAAAATAGAAAATGAAAAACTGAAAGAGCAGGAGAAGTATCGAGAACTGTTTCGAAACATCAATGACTATAACACGAGCTTCAGCAGACGGGTAGGTTACCATTTTCCCAAAAGATTGTCTTCTCATGGAAGAATAAAAAAAAAATAATTACCTATATCCATTGCACACTTATCTATGGGGAGCTATTTCCCCCTTCGGACGAAAGTACATTTGTGTGTATAATCCACTTATTTTATTCCTGCCCTCCTCTCCCTTTAGACGTTTATGCAATTCCTCATCGACTTATACAACATCTTCCTAAAAATTGACGAGTTATTTTTGATTTACAAGGAGAACTTCTCCCTCCTTACGTACAACGGGCCCATGCAGCTGACGAACCACCTCTACGACGACATTATCTATCTGACATCTGTGGTTGAGGTGAGTTTTGCCGAAGCCCCTACATGATGTTGGAGCATTGTGTGAGTTCTGTATGCTTGTTCACGTTATTATCCATTCGTTTTCTCGCGTGCCTACTTATCCACGTATTCATATACCTACCAACTTGCAGAACTGCGACGACATCACGGTCAGCCCATACGGTAGAGAGTACATCACACACCTGGAGGATTTATCTCTAAAAAACAAAATAAGTAATCATACAAAAAAAAAAAAAAAAAAAAAAAAAAAAAAAAAAAAACAAAAACAAAAACTTTGCATAATTGAGATGGGGTAAAAAACCCCATGTTACTGTGTTCCTTTTTTTTTGATTAATTTTTTTTTTTTTTTTTTTATGAATGAATACATGAAGTTGTTTAAAAAAAATCTGCATTAATGGACAAGTGTTGTGCATATTGAGGATATGCCACCTAAACGAATTTATATCGAACTGCCCGACATATGACACCCCTTTGTATATATTCCTTTTACAGAATTTTTAGCGCACGCATACTTATTTTACAAAAATTTCCATTTGAACAAGGAGCATTTATTAAACAGCATTTGCAAATATTTAAACATTATCAAAAAACTGAAATCGTCGAAATATGTTCCAGATGTTTCGAACTTCGAGGTGAGTAGTTGCGAAGTTACCTCTCATCTCCCCTGAATGTTTTGTCTTCTCCAATTCGAATGTATGATTGGATCCATTTGCGTTGTTTCGTCTTTTCTCCTTGTGGCTTCATAAAATCTAACCGATTAAAAGGGGATATGTAAAACGCTGTGTATATTTGCCATTTGCTTGACGTAAAAATATGCTCGGCGAAGGAAAAAGGGAATGGCCAAATAATTTCACAACAATGCATTTGGACTGCATTTTTTGTATTTCCATTTTGTTATGTGTTTCATGGTGTAAGGGAGCTATCTATATAGACATTTTTATGTGTTCATTTTTTTTTTTTTTTTTTTTTTTTTTTTCCCGTCTTTTTAGTTCTGCCTAAACAAGATGAGCAGGAAGTGGAGCAGATGGGACAAGGATAATTTTCTGTCCGGTCTGCATGACGCCACAGATAAGATGATGATTTTGACAAAGCATTTTCAACAAACGAAAGAGTAGCGAGTGAAAAGACCCTTATCATTTAATTCACTCATATATGTTTATATTTACATATTCTCCTCGTTATATAATTTTTGTTATTTTGTTGGACACCCTTTTTAAGCGTTTTTGCCCTTTTTACTCCCCAGTACGTTAATTTTTTTTTTTTTTTTTTTTTTTTTTTTTGTAGTTCATTTTTGGGCACATTACATACAATGTTACGTATGATGCCGAACATTCCACTTTTTGAAATTTCAAATTAAAACAAAAAAAATGAAACTGTTTTTTCTTATTTTACTGGAAAGTTTGCAACCTGTGGAGGCAGACCTTTCAGAAGTTCTTAAGCTTTTACGTTGTAAATGTTACAGCCGTTTTGTGTGCACGCAGGAATAAATGTGCAATGTCTATACATGCAGTGTTTGCTTCGAACATGGAGGGAAAAAAAAAGAAAAGATGAGCTGAGCTAACCCCACATGAGGCACTATTTAACAGTTAATTAATTATCCCTGTGGACGAAGGATTTTCGCAAAGTTGCTTGATTTGTCTTTTTCGTTCCATGTGAATATTCCCTAAGGGATTATTTCATTTCGACTGAGAAATTATACCAGGGGTTACCCCTCACACCCATGCGACAAGGGGCACATTCGGGTGAAGCCCTTTTAAAATTGCACCGTAAAAGACATGTATAAAGCGATGCGTAATGGAGAAACGTAAGAGGAAGCTTATCCCAATTGCTTAAATAGCATTTGGGGGGGGTAATTTTACCGGGCGGGGAGGGAAGAATTGATGTGTAAAGTATATGTACACGCACTGAAGGGCCATTATGATGGATCCCTATATGTTTATCTCTGCACGGAGGAATTAACAGTTGAAAAAGGCTCTCTAATACATATGATAAAAATGTTTTAGTTTAAAATGGTTTAAGTTTAAAATGGTTTAGTTTAAAATGGACGAGAATAAATTTTATTTGGGGACATGAACTTACAATAAATTATGTGTAACTTTAATTTAAATGTTAAAAATTAAAAAAAAAAATACAAGAGAAGGGATTGCAAAATGGAGCATACACGTATTTGCGCAGGTGGTGTGGTTTGGGTTTACCGTGCGTACGCTTTAACATATGGTCGAAAGACACCCGTGACTTTCTGTCATCCGAGCATATGGTGTGTTGTAAAAGCGCGTTGTAATGATGCGTGTATCCTTTTTTCACTTGGCTTCACCTTGTTTGTTTGTTTGTTTGTTAGTTGTTTTTTTTTTTTGTTTTTATTATGGATTTTCTGCTTTTTTTTAACATTTCGTTTTTTTTTTTTTTTTTTTTTTTTTTTTGATTCTTTTTTTTACTTTTTCATTTATATATATATTTTATTTTATTATTATTATTTTATTTTTTTTGCTTGGCTTAATTCGCGGAACTGCCCGCGCGCCTGCAATTGCTCAATACACATGTATACGTTGAATTGTCAAATTGTTGAATTGCGCGCAGATACAATTTAAACTTCAAAAAGCATACAAATATACGTGGTATAACTACGCTCTCACACACCAATACATGTACTTGCCTGCACATATAACGTGGGGAGTTGGAACTTATATGTGGAGCCTGTTCTCGCGAACGCACTTCCTGTGCGCATGCAATGCAAATTATTGTTATGTGTGTGTGTGTTTGTGTGTGGGGCGCACCATCTAGGTAATATATACATGCGCATAATGCGTGTTGAACGAAAAGGTAACTGTACTTAAATAGGGGAAAAGTAAAGAGAAGACACAATTGTGCGTTTCTATTGTTTGTCTGCTACCATCGCCTCAGCTGCGTGTTGCTCCTCGTCTTGCTTTTTCACATTGGCCTGGTTGATAGCCTTCTTCGTCTTCCTCGACTGAATATTACTAACGTCGTGGAGGCTGGGAAAAGCTTTTTCATCATTGGTGTTTATGTAGACTCCGTTTTTGGCCGACTCTGGTCGGTAAGAAGACTTGTTGTTGGTAGACCTCGTGTTGTTGCTACTACTATGGTATGTACTCCTCCTATTTGGTGTTAAGGAATGATTGGAATTTTTATAGCGATCGTTTTGGTAATTATTATATTGTCCATTTTCCTCCTTACTTCTGTTGAGTATTTTTAAAATTTCTTTTTGGGCGGCCTCGACAGTTTTTGGTGTCCCTTGAATTAGCACCTTCTTACTATCCTTATCAATGTGTATTTTTTTGGCAAATGTTTCTTCCTGAATTTTATTAATAGTTCTACCCTTCTTTCCAATAATGCTTCCGATGTATTCCGTATCGACAACCATTTCGACGGTGATGTAATTATTATTGGTAGTTTGTTTTTCCTCTTTATCGTCAGATGATTGGAGCAAGTTTTGTAGAACCTCCTTAGCTAGGGCAATATTTTCTTCATGTCCATATATCTGTGCCACATGGTTATTTTTGTTTATCTGAATACTTGTCGACGTGTCTTTTTCAATTTCCTTTATTTTCTGTGCTTTCGAGGATAATAACATGGCAATTACCTTCTCCGTAATTTCAACATGTACACATTTTCTCTTCTCAAGTAACTCATCAATCAGCTTCAGAGCATTGTCTATATCGTTTTTATTTCCACTGATATTTAATTCTTTATAATTCGTTTTGTTAAATATTTTTACTTCCGCGCCAGTCTGTGTCTTGATGTAGTTTCTGTAGTTGGCATTGAATAAGTACGCTTCTTCCTCCGTTACCTTTTTCTTCACGGATTTAGAGGATATCACATTTTTCACATAATCCAAAATTTCTAATCCCTTCTGAATATTTTCTCCCTTTCCTACAAGGCTAATACCATTGTCCTGACGTACGACAAAAAGATTTAAATTCATTTTTATGTCGTTCAATTCATACGCACATTTTTTATACAGGTTAAACATTTCTCTTTCATCAAATTCTATAAATTTAGATTCTAAGCCTTTGATAATTTCGTTCAGTTTTTCCTCTGCTTCTTCTATGTCAGCCGTTTTATTTCCCTTGATGGTTGCCCATGCTTCGAAACTCTTGGGGTCGTAATTCATGCGGATAAATGTGTTCGTCTTCACCTCTATTGCTTTTAATAAACTTTTGTTGAATCCTCTTCCTAGAACAGAATCCAATTTGATATCCTTGGAAATATTCTTCGCGTTCGTACTTTGTTCCGTGCTGGCCTTTTCGATTATTTCCTTCAACTTTTCTATATCGCTCTTCATTCCGCAGTAGTACAACGTGTCGTTATCAATGTGCAGTAAGACATTTGTCTCTTCCTCCATTTTCTTAAAGCTACCTTCATGCATATTCAGCATAGATTTGAAGATCCGATTAGGCATATATACGTAATTCTTTTCCGTTAAGTCTAGATTTTTTATATGCGTTATGAAATTTTCTATATCTTCTTGACACCCTGAAATGAATAAGGATACTTTATTCTCGAAGTTGTTGTTATTTACTTTATCCACGTATACAACATATTTATTCTGAATCTTATTAATAAAATTGAAGGGCTTTATTAACTGGTTATATTTATCACTAGCCATGATAAATTCTTTGTTGGTGATGTCTGCCTCCACAATGGTTACGTTATGTTTTTCCTTTTTGAATTTTATTATTTTATCAACAAATCGTAATTTCTTTTCTTGGTCTTTAATTTCAGACATGCTTTTCACATTTTCCTTTAATTTTTCTTCACATGATTTTTTCAAAGTGATCAACCTGTTTTGGAAGTTTTTAAAATTTTCGTAATTTTTTGTAATATTTAATTGTTCCTCTAGATAGTTAATATACGTGTTTACTTCTTCCATTTCTTCTTCATTTTTTGGATTAATTTTTTTCTTCTTCAGCTTAGCTTCTTTGCATTTGTTCTCCACATCTGCAGATGACATTTTCATGTTCGTTGGCCTGGGCGTTTGTGCATTTATTTTCGCGATGGATGTATTAATTGAGGCGATTAAATTTTCGTACTCGCTTTTTCTCTTTACTTCTGCTTCCATTTTCTCGTTGATATTTTTATTGTTATCCTGTTTGCTGAGCTTTAGAAATTTTTTGTTTAAGTCGTTTTCGATTTTTTTCCTTTCGTCATCTTTCAGCTTGAGTTCCTTTTTCATATCCTTTTTGGCTTCTTCCTTCACCACGTCAGCCTTTGCCACTTCGGTCTTCGCCACTTCGGCCTTCACCACTTCGGTTTTCTTTGCATCGGTTTTTTTCGCATCGGCCTTCTTCTCATCCGTCTTCTTCTCATCAGCCTTCTTTCCGTCCACCTTCTTCCCGTCCACCTTCTTCCCGTCGGTCTTTTTCGCCCCCTTGGCCTTGCCTTGCGCAGGGTTCTCGTTCATCTTTTCTTCCTCCATGGATTCCTCGTTAATGTTACCCGCAGGTCCATCCTCCTTCTTGTTATTTTTGTTCACTTTCTTTTTCTTCTTTGTTGCGTTCTGGTTCTGTTCAGCTTTATTGCTACTAGCACCACTTGCGTTGTTCTCCTTCGCGTTGTTGTTCTTCTTACCGTCCACTTCCTTTTCCTTTTTGCTTACGCTTCCGTTGAGTTGCACATTTGCAGCTCCTTCTCCTCCCGTGCTGGGGGTTGTTTTCTTGTCATTCTTTGGAGCCTTCTGGTTTTTCTCAACCTTCTCGATGGCCTTAGTAGCCCCCTGCTTCTTCTTATCTTTTACCGCATTCTCCTTCACATCCTTCTCATTGACTGGTTTCTCTTCAACCACTGATGCAGCCGCCGCCATGGCTTTCTTTCCCATTCTCGTGATGAAGTTCATTCTGCAAGAAGGATTCAAGGAGGGGATATCAAAATTGGTGAATACGCAAATGTGCAAGGGTGCAAGTGTGCAAGGGTGCAAATGTGCAAATGTATGGAATGATACACAGCTTCTTGCAATGTGTTATAGCTCCCACAGCGCATGAGAAAAACTTAAATATACACATGAAGCAATGGGAAAAAAGAGCAGAAAAAAAATATATCTATATAAAATATAAATATTTTATTTTCTTTCTCATTTCATCATTTTTTCTTTTCTTTTTTTTTTTTTTTTTTTTGTAAAATTACTTGTCAACGTTTTGATTCCTTCAGATATGTTAATATGGGGATGGATAATTCCGCACTGTTTCCTGTTCGGATAATTTTCTGCCTTATGAATGCCCACAGAAATATTGTTTTCGTTTCGTGGGAGGCACAGACAACTTGCTTTTGCTCTATATGTATGCGCAGGTGTGCTCACGTATGATATGCACTTTCCTCGCCGTTTTAGGAATATACGATTCTTAACTGTTTATGTATCGCTACTATACGTACATGTACATATATGCATATGTTTATATATTACGCGTATGTACTATATATATGTATATATATATATATATCTATACAAGCACGAGTACGCGAACACTTCCCACTGGTCCGGGCAGAGTTACTGCGTAACGGTTCTCACAAAAATGAATTTAAATTTCAAATCGTTAATATACGTTTGAGAATATGTTGCGCACTATATTCTTTTCTTTTTTCTAAGGGGGGGGTTATAACAATGAAAACACACAAAGAGGCAAACACACAAACACAGTTACTCTTTCAAGAATGAAAAACTGCGCTGAACATGAAATGACTATAACAGCAGATCGGTGGGAAGAGGAAAAAGGGGCAACGTGTGTTAGTAATTTATATTTTCATTTTTTACTCTCTCTTTCAATACATACTCTTAACAATAGTAAAATGAATATAATAAAATGTGTACATATATATATATATATATATATATATATATATATATATATATATATATGATGATGGTGGGTCACTGATGCGTGCTCTTTGATTCAATGGTTTAACATTTTCTTTTTTTTTACAAAATTATGTAAACAAAGGACGAGCATGTAGGAGATTCACGCGGGTTTACGTTTACACAATTGTACGATTACACTTTTATATTGCACATATGTATTTTCATAAAAAAAAAAAAAAGTAACCAAAAGGCGGTTAACAACGGGTGATGTTGAATTAAACAAATAGAATAATTTATTTTTCAAGTCGATATTTTATTTTATTTTTCCCACAGTTCACTTATTTTTTTTTTCGACTTGTTCTTGGGACAAATGCACGGGTACAAAATATATGTTTGCGTCCTTCACATATATTTGCTCGGGCGCGCAATATACAAACGTGGGTATTGGTCGTGGTGTAGTATACTGTACGTATATGCAACTGTATATACATGCGTGGTTGGAGTTTGAATGTTGGATCACATTCTGTGTATGTTCAACTGCAACTACGCGAACGGTAAGTTACACGGTACTGCGTACTCTCATTTGTCGTGCTACGCTACACGTTGACTCTTTGGCATCGCGCGTAGGTGATATGTTGCCGCTGAAAATATGTATTGGCTACTAAACGTACGAATGTATAGGGGGTCATGCGCATTAACGAAATTGTAGGTGGAGCTGAAAAAGCTTTAAAAATCCAAGCAGTATATAGTCACACTTGTAAAATTTTCCCTTATACTTTTTTTTTTTTTTTTTTTTTTCCTTTTAAGAAAAATTTGTTCCTCAAAAAAACACGTAAATTAACAACCTATAAATAATGTATACGTAACGCGAACATAACTGTTCACTTCGCATAATTTTACTCTTCTTGTAAATTATACATGGTATATACATATATTCGTATAATACATATGTATATTTAAATGTGGTGATAATGCATAAACAAACAATGCTATTTGTATATGATATATACTTATCTCTTTGTATATGTATTTTTTTTTTTTTAATACTATTGGTCAAAAAAAAATAAAAAAATTAAATGGATTATGTTATGGATGGATAGATATGCGCATGATATATGCTATATGTGAAACGTAAAAATGTAAGAAGTAACAGATATTTATTATTTTATATATGCGCAAAAGGGTAAAGTGAGAAAAAAAAAAAAAAAAAAAAAAAAAAATGTATGCGCTTTGGGCTGGGGTACGCAGGAATTACGTAGGTTTAGAAAGTATAATATACCGGTATCATATAAATGTGGGGTTTTTAAAACCTTATATTCCTTCTTTTTCCTTATAGGTACATACACGAATAAATATATTAATATATATGCATGTATATTATATTTATATGTAAACGCACGTATAATATACCTACAGGCACGTATGCACTCCTATACTGGGTTAGTACCATTTTTATAACCTTTGCGTTAGGGTTACATTTTTTTTTCTTTTTTTTTTTTTGAGCACATATAAAGTACGCAATGTTGTGTTGTGCTTTCTACTCTGCACGGGATACCATTCTTGCAATTTTTATTTTGTTCCTTTCCTAATATAAAATTAGCATTGTCGTTTAACTTGGTTTTAGCCTATTTAATGTGGCATACAAAAATAAATAATAATAGTGCACAGTTGCGTTGGGAATATACCATACAAGGAATTAAACGCGTGATAAATAGGGTGCTTCAAAATGAGGTGAATAAAAGGAAACAAATGCACTGCACGAATGAATGTTTTAAAACTATACCCCCCCTATTGTTAGCAATAATTTATGTAGTCACTTTTACCAATTTTTATATGCGTATGTTTTACAAATTTCGGAATACCCCATTTTTAGCTTTCCCGTTATTAGCGAAGCAATTTTTTTCTGCTTGATAAATACGCCGAAATAAACAAGCTGCCAAAGGAGACCAAAAAAAAAAAAAAGTTTATTCATCGGTTTATAAAGGGATATGGGGTTATGTATAATTATTATGTGCTCTACATGTGGATATGTAAGCGTTGTTAGGAAGGTATATACCCATACGTACAATTGCCAGTTACCACTGTGAAATGCTTACTGCAGTTATTATATTCACCCTACGAGCGAAGGCACTTTTTATATGGTACCCCAAGGCTGTATACAAGTGGGTAGTTACATATATACACCGTGACATGTTGGCGGATTTCGCAAGGGGTTCTCTCTCATTAAAATATAAGCAGCGGCATATCCCGGGCCCCCCAAAGCATGCCAGTAATAAAATAAGGGTGACAACGTCAAATACTATAAAAAATAAAAAGTACATCACACCCTTGTTCCGTGCCTTTTTTTTTCCACTCCACCCCACCCCCCGTTACTGAGAAATTGTATGCCGGGGGGGGGTTATGACATTTATATATTTTCCTCCAAAAAAAAAAGTGACGTAAAAATGGGCCTTTTTTTATATCGTGCAAATTTGCAGCCGATTATAGCCCACCACCATGATGCCCCTCTGCATGGTGAATCGCCTTTTCTCCGCATTTTATTCACAAAAAAAATATTTAATAAACAAGAACAAAAAAATTCATCCTTCTTACTGTTGCTTTGTCAGGGAATGCGCACTTGTACCGCCCCTTTCTGCCATTTTTTAAAAAGTGTAAATAAAAAAAAAAAAAAGAAAAATCGTTCTTTTTAAACATGTACCTATTAAACAATGTGCGCTTGCCAACTGTGTGCTGCGCCCGGTGACCACACGACATTTCAATTGAAAGAAAATAAAAGTATAATACATGGCAGTTTACCAAAATGAAGAAAAAAAAAAAAAAAAAAAAAAAATTGCAGAAAAACCAACTATTTTGTAACAACTGCTCTACAACATGCTAAAGAAACATATTTTCCCAATTAGTATATTCTTCCAAAAAATTTACAACAAAATATAACAAGGTCTTTAGGGGAATTTTTTTTTTTTTTTTTAAATTACCATTTTTTGAAGCAGTCGCCTTTTGACAAGATGACGCCTGCTAATGAACAATAATGTGGATTAAACGCATATGCATAGATATACACTCGCAACAGATGTAAGAACAAGCACGTTCAACCTTCCTTGCATTATACGTACACATGTCATAGCTTGTACAATTTTTTCTCAAATATTTGGAAGAGGCCAAATTTGGTTTATGCAAAAATAAGCGGGCCATTATGGTCAGTTGTATGGTGTAGCATTAATCTTTTGCTAACCCGCTTAGGGAAGTTGCTGTTCATCGGAAAGGAAAATAAACAAATAAACAACACGCTCGAATAAAAATCTTCTCGAACTGATTTACAAAAAGTTAACCAAAAGGATACTGTAACAATTAAATAATGTCATTAAGGAAACGTAAAAATGTGCTACATATGTAAACAGATGTGCAAAGGCAATTCTTTCTAAAAAGAATGAAAATGGAGCAAGCATAAATAATATGCTGGAGGGTGGAGGACTTAAAAAAAATAAAAAAATGGGGGAAAAAAAAAAAAAAAAAAAAATCAGTGCATTTGACCCATACGCTACTTTACACCAAAATGTGATTTGTCCGAATGGGTTCTTTACGTTGTGCAATTAGGTAGGGCTGAAAAAAACTGCATCGGCACATGCATAGCAAGCAATGCACATCATATTGGAAGGCGTCCACATGGCAGATGATCTCTACCCACGCGGGGGGAGGTTCACCATGCTCAGGATGCACTTTTCTTCCTACGAACAGAGAAAGAAATTCGCCAAATGGTTATTCCCGACTCTAGTCCGACGTGTAGTCATTCATATTTTCAAACAAATAGTTGGCGGCCATTTCCTCATTCTTATCACATGCAATGAAAGCTTCCAACGCTAAGTGCTTCGGAAATCCAAGCGATTCCAACTTTTTAATACTCTCCATTTCGTTCTCATTTAAAGGCGTAATGGGAATTTGGAAATTTTCATTATTTGGGTCGGTAATATTTAAGTTTCCTGGATCAGCAAATTCTTCACCTTCCATTAAATCATTTTCCGAACTACCTACATGATCATTATTTCCATAATTTTGAATGGCCCTTATAAATTCGCCTTGGTTTTCTCGAATAAATTCTAAAAAGGAAGGATCTGTTCTCCCAATCATTTCTAAAATTTCTGGAATGCGTTGTGGATTCGATAAAGCTACATCACGTAGGATATTAAAAAAAGGGGAGCTTCTAAACTGATCTGGAGTATCCGCTACACTTTGTCCAGAGTTATCTGCAAGGGAATTATAATTATTTAAAAGGTTTGGCAAACTGGGAGCATTTTCATTATCTTCTCTTTCGTACGAGTTGTCGTTCGTTTCATTCGTTTCGTTCGTCTCGTTCGTTTCATTCACATCAGGCATTGCGTTCAGGGGGTTCATTTCGTTCATCCCGGTAATTGTATTGATTGCATTTATTTCGTTCACTTGGCTTTCTTCAGGAAACCCGTTGGTCAGATAATCTATAGCTCTGTTGGGATTGTTAAATGCCATCATCATAGCCTTTTTTACGGTTTCTCTTTCAAATCCCATAGCGCAGATATTGTCTATGGTCTCTTTTAGCTTTTCCCCAGTGACGAGGGCTGATTCTGCGCTGTTGAGGCTTCTATTTTCTGTGCCTTCCTCTGGTGCATTCGAAGTGGCATTATTCTGATCACAATTGGGGGGCAAAGACGACGCCTTTTCATTACTTTTAATAACATCTTTCGATGATGATTCCTTTGTCTGGTTATTTTTCGTAGAACTAAATATCTTCTTACATGCCATAACAATAACTATGTCATTTTCTTTTAATATATCCATTGCTTTGCTTTCGTCCTTTAATATATTTCCACTAAAAATGAGCTTCTGTTTATCGTATGGCATTTCGGGGAATGCCACCCCTATTTTTTTTTTCACGTCTAAAATGGTATCATCATTGTCAACATTGATTTCTTCTTCGTTGTTCTGAAGCGTTCTTACTTTTATTTTCATTTTGGGGGAGAGCGGCTAAGCGTTTGGGTTGTTGAGCTGTCGATCTATCAGGTGATTATGTTTTTTGCAGTGCTACTTGATTGATGTATCGCTTGGACAGAAGAAAAGACACCTTTGTGTAACTCCGCACATGCAGTTACGCACACAAGGGAGCGAACTATCGTTGGGATGTGAAAAATATGGAGCACAAAATGGGCACGTAATTGCGAAGGTACAAATGCGATTATCCGTCCGGGTGGCTTTTTATATTTTTACTTAAGAACTTATCACACCTTTTCGAAAAATTGCAAAAAATGGAATATGCGGATGCCTTATGTCGCGATCGCGCTATTCATACATGAACGGGTACACAAAATAGTGCATATATATATATATACACATACGCCCCTGTACATTTACTCATTTACTTTTTCCCACTTTCCATTTCGTGCCTGAAGAAATCACGAAAAAGAGTTTCGCAAAACGTTCGCAGGGAAAGACCGCTTAATTAGTTGTACTCGCTCTTGGTTCCTTCTGCATTTTATTATATTATATTTTTATTTTTTCCCCTTTTGTAATTAAATTTATGAAAAAGCAAAGATGAGGAGTTTTAAATATTTCCACGCGTTTTTATATTTTCGTAACGATATGTACGTAAAAACGCACACGTCAAAAATTGGAGAAGGTAAATGGTAAAATGGCAAATGCTAAGTGGATATAAAAAGCATACTTCCTGGATCGTTTTTTTTTTTTTTTCAAGATAATGTACTGAAGCGTTTGGGAGCGGAGTTTTATAACATGTGGGTTTGAATTTACGTAACTAGTAATCATAATTTTTCCTTCCCCTTGGTTGATAAGCTTATCACGATGGAGAAAATAAATAAAGAAAACTGCAAATGGGCGTTAAGAAAAGAAAAAAAAAACAAATGACAAACCTCTTCCTGTATAATTTGTTCCATTTACTTCAACGTGTATTTTTATATAAGCTATATATATATATATAATATGATACAAGTTTAAAAAAAAAAAAAAAAAAAAAAAAAAGCTGAAAATGACACAAGGTCACAAAGGCGCAATAGGGAGATAACAAATATTTTCATTGATTTATTTTTTTCACCATTTTGACAAATTGGCAAAAAAAGGCCTTCACGAAATATCGTATCAAATCCACATTTTCCCGCTTTTCCTTTCGCCCCCTTTTCATTATAACAACGCTTTTATAATCCGCTCATACGATCCAGTAGCCTATTTCGCGCACATATATGGCACTGCGCATATGTGGAGAAGATATGCAAATCGTATGTGTAGGAGCAGGAGCATGTACTAAGCATAAATGCGTGAAGCTGCATTCCTTGCTGTACGACTGAGTGAACCAGTGGAAAAAAGGCCATCTCTGTTTTAAAACAACACATTTGATTTTTTTTTTTTTTTTTTTTCCTATTCCATCAAATGATAATGAGATAATATATAACACCCTTCATTAAAAAAAAAAAAAATCCCCTTCCACGTTTTGAAGTTCTTATGAATAAAATTTTACTAGTTTTTTTTTTTTTTTTTTTTTTTTTTTTTTACTTCTAATAGAAAATTATTAAAATAAAACAGGTGAGAGCCCCATCTTGCATATATATGTAGAGTGAGATTTTCAAATGTCTGATTCTGAATCCATTTGATCATTTCTACGGCTTAACTGTCCTTGGTGTAGAGCAACGTTCTAGCCTGATGGATCAGCATAACAGTACCAGAAAGCAGAAATAAAATTATGCGGAATTTATTAGAGTGAGTAAATTCTGACGAAAGAGAAGAAGTTGAAAAGTTGCCTCCCTTTGTTTTCACTACTATACTATGATATAGTCTGCTGGTACTTTTTACTGAAAGGGCATTCGATGAGAAAAATACCTTAAGTGTATCACGTTCTTTTATTTAAATCCTTTTTTTTTTTTTTTGAGCTCTGTTATGAAGAATCACCCCATGGCCGTACACACTGTTATAAACAACTGTGTTGACGCCCACATGCGCATTTGCACGTTTGGAAATTCGTCCATGTAGATGAATACGCGTGGCGTACAGTAGTCAAGGAGCACACAGGGGCAACCATGCACACGTTTTTCGGTTGCTTGAATTCTTGTGTACATATGCATGCGTATCTGCAGATGTGTATACATATTCACAAATATAGCGCCTGAGTGCGGTAATACAAAAAAGACCCCCGCAAATGCACACATTTAACAATATTCTTAAGAAAAGCGCAAATGTTAAGGGAGGAAACAGCCGCTTTTTTATAAGACCTAAGTTCAAGGCATACCATAACGCGTCGCACAGATATAAAGATGAAGATGCTACCACGTACGACAGAGAAGTTAAGATAAAGCAGATGAATTCGTCTGTCTTGTGTATTTTCTCTAATATGCTGTTAAAGGAAAATATTAAAAATGACTTCATTTGGAAAAAAATCGAAAGGAGGTCCTACGAAATAATGGATAAATTTGAAGTCGGGGACATCGCATCCTTCTTATTTTGCTTGAGCAAAATGAGATACGAAACAAACTTATATGAAAGTTTCATTCCAATCATAAAAAAAAAGAGTGAATATTTTAACACGTCGAATTTAGCTATGCTAATATCGACGTACTCGAAAAGGAAGAAAGAAGACTTAATCATACTGTTAAAGGAGGAATTAAAAAAAAAAGTGCATACCATTCATAATGTCGTGGAGATTTGTATGATTTTAAATGCCCTAGTTAAAAGTAAAATATATGATGAACATTTATTTGTCAAACTGAGTAATATCATTTCTGAAAATGTAATTCGCAATCATGTGAACGTGAGAGACATTTGTGTAATTGCCTACTGCTACGCGTGCATATTGTACAAGAATATGAATTTTTTCAAAATTTTAGCGCAAAAAATTGTGGTCCTCATGGATGACATAAATTTAGTGGACTTGTGCAGAATATTATACGCATACATGAGGGTAGATCAAAATTTTTATCACATATTAAAGCTATCTGCACTTAAGTTAGACAACGTTATGGACAACAGCAACATCAGTGATGTTATTAACTGTGTTCATTTTTTACCAATATTGAAAGAAGTGGTTGAAGCACGCAATGACGCTACGTCGAAGAGGATTGATCCCCATATAGACAGATCTCTCAACTACAGGATCGATTATGTACATTTTCTCAATTACATAATAAACGTCTTCAATGAGAAATTGCTTAGCTACTTGAATTTGCTAAGTGCGAACCAGGTAAGTAATTTGTTTTACATTTACTCCAGGTATAACATCCTTATAAGTTTATCCAAAATGGACATTTTTATTTCACACATAAGAAAGATGAAACTAACGAACGAGTTAAAAATTTATATTTTGTATTCGTTGGCAATACTATTAAAAAATTATGAAAGCAACAACAGTGGTTTGTACAGTTGTGACCTGCTGGATATAAACAAAATTTTTGTTAAGCAGAATCGAGAACATTTGGTCGATCAAATTCACAGGAAAGACAACATCAAATGTTTAAATAAGCATGATTACGACGTAATGAAGAATAACCTTATGTGCTGCTTGAAGCAGTGGGAAGACGACATGAACCTATTTGTAAATAACTACGACATCTGTTCCATTCAAGACATTATAAAAGTCTTAAGCATTTTTTTAATCCTGAATCATACGCCAAGCTCACTTATTTCCAACATCAAAACGTACGTTATAATGAACTACAGAAATGTGAATGAACACAATGCGTACACCCTGATGTTTTATTTTCAAAAATTAAATGTGATAAATGATGATGAGGACTTTGCACAAATTTTGAAATGTAAAATTAAATCCCTAAAATGAAACAGCCAAAATGATCAACAGAATGAAATTTTTTGCATGAACAAAAGTTAAAAAAAAAAAAAAAAAAAAAAAAATTAAGCTATTACTTAATATTCTGCATGCACATGGCAGATTTTTTTCCTTTTAAAGGAGTAAAATGAGGTGGCTGTTTTTTTTTTTTTTTTTTTCTTTTCAGCTGAACAAGTCATACATTTTGAGCAAATAAAATAACCATCAATTGCATAAATGGCAAATTCCTTTTTTAAGCCTACATTTTGTGCTATATTTTTTTTTCTACATTTTGTAAAAAATTCTGCAAAAAATTGCCGTTTCTTGAGGATTTTATTTTCCAACACACTTTTCGTTTGTAGTAGTTTTAACCGCTTTTTACCTTTATGTTAATTTTTATTCCTTTTTATTCCTTTTTATTCTTTTATTCTTTTTTTTTTTTTTTTTTCTCCCCCTACTTTTTACGTTTTTTACAATTCCCACGTTTGCAAACATTCCATTTCCGTTTGAAGACCCCTTCGTTGTGTCACCTTTCCTGCTGCTGCAACATTCTGTTCAAAAATAAACTTAAAAAAAAAAAAAAAAAATTGAAGCACATATTTCTGCCTTATATATTTATTACAGAGACGCATAAACACATCCTAGACAGAGTGAAGAATTACATTCTTTTTTTACAACTATCAGCAGATTGTAGTAAAAAAAAAAAAAAAAAAGAAAAAAAAAAAAAGACCTCGCAAAGGCCTGTATAAAAACCAAATTTACACTTTTTAACGCAAATTTTTATTCAAAATGTTGCGGCTAGGAAAAATGAGCAAGTGCTGCTGCTTCCCATTAGCGGGGGGATGCATCATTGGAATTATGATTCATATAGGATTTTGCATATCAGCAATATTCTCGCATGGTCAAGAATATAGAATTCTACTTATAATTACAAATGCGATATTGGCATCCTTGTTAACTCTTGGATTGGCACTAAAGAGTTCTATTATTTTTTGCATTGCTGCTATTTCTGTGGCCTTTATTCTGGTGAATTACCTCATATCCTTCGTACTTATCTTCATTACTCTTTTTATAAAAGATAAGTACACACTGGAAAGTAAACTTTTTACCACAATTATTGTGTTCATTATGCTGTTAACAACAACCATTTTCTTTAACATATATTTATCGACATTTAAAGTTATGAGAGCTGGAGGAACAGGCTGGGAATACAAGAATTATATGGAGATTGAGTCTCAGAAGCAGTTGCAGAGGAGGGAAGAAAAGAAAGAAGAGAAGAAGGAAGAATCGGGCACCTACAGTGATTACAAAGCTTAATTATTGTTGTGTAAGCTGGAAATTTCGACACATAGACAGGTGACCTGCTAGGGACACAAGTAATATGTGCGTTATTTTTATAGGGCTATGGCAACGCGTAGGCCACGCGAAAACAGGAAAAATACGCCTGTCGCTGGCCCCCAAAATATTAACAAGAGACATTGTTAATTCACCTCCCATGGTCATCCCTTCAAGGCACTTTCGTGAAATGAATAAAAACTATGATAAGTGCAAACCATTCGAAAGAGGTAAGAGAGGCGAAGAAGCACACATTCCCAAACGTGATACCAAATTTGGCCGAGAAACAAATCGAACAAAATAAAACAGAATGAAGAATGAAGTTGGTTATCCCTTATACACACCATATATTTTTTCCCCTAACTTTGCACACAAAATAAATGGTGCATGGGCACCTGCATGCTCCGTTGCCCCCCCCCCCCCCCCCCCCCATTTCGTCTGTACGCTCCAATTTATTCATTTGCCTATTATTTTTTTCACGTATACTTTTTTTTCATGCTGTCTTCACTAGTTCGTGCCATTTTACACGAAGAACATAAAGTGGGACATCTTACAAAGTTTTTACTTTTGCGAAAATTGGAAACTGAACTCCTATTCATTAAATTATCAATGTGCCTTATTAAAGTATAAATAAGAGGCTATAATTAAGCAGCTGTATTAGGCAGTTGAAATTGAGAAGAACAGGTACACATTGCGTTCCATTTCTGCGTTTTTGGCTTTTGCAAAATTGCGAAAGGAAGCAAAGACGGCACGAAAAGCCAAGCAATTAGCCTATGGATGAAGGTGAGCCTTTTTCTCATGTCCTCAGGGAAAAATTACTAGTCGAGACTGGTTCGATTTTTGTCTGAGTCGATGGAATGATAACAATTCATCCGGGAGGTTCACATATTCCTTACTAAACGTCACAAGGACGCTTTTGTGAAGAGAAGGTATTGTTGGTTTAATTTGCACAAGCACAGAAGCCTTTTGGTATGTGCTATTTGAACAGGCCCCCCTTCGATGCGCACTTATGCACATATATGTATGAATATTTCTATCCAAAGGGATAGTTGAACGTGGTAATCTTACTCTCGGTGTTATGTTACTTGAGAAGGGTACAACGCCACACTATCACACATGCAAAGACCGCCCATCTGGGCTTTGTGAATATGCCTTATTGCACACCTTCTGCAGGTTCTATTTAAGCCTACACAATTTTTTTTTTAATTGGATCACATTGCGATTAGGTGCTATTTGCCCTACTTGCCATATCGGGGAAGGGTGTCCACAAAAGGATATGCACAAAATGATATAATTTCACTTCGTTCTGCAGAAGTTGATAAAAAATTCACTTCCGTTGGGGAGCCCTATTTCTATGGTTATATACCTCTACGTCTAAGGCTTTAAGAGCTCTGCAGCAAATGGTGATGTGTGGATATGTGCTACCTTTACGCAAAGAGTAAAAAAAAAAAAAAAAAAATTATAAAATAAAATAACTGCCACACATGTGGCAAACATATTGTATTTTCCAACATAGAATTGAATTAACGAATTGTCGTAAAGGAGAGAAATAATAATGTGTATTGGCGTGTTTTTTTTTTTTTTTTTTTTTTTTTTTTTTTTTTTTTTGCTTAACTCAACCGTTTGTTCTCATTTTCCATTTTGCTGTGTGTTCATTTCGCTGAGTGCTCTGCCTCTATCTTGTCATATGTGTGCTCTTAAAAGGCGAAAAAAAAAGTTATGAAAATAAAAAGGGTAAATAGATAAACTGGGCTGTCAATTGTGGCCACACACAGGTAACCCTACTGATGGTAAAAATGTGGGAACGAAGGAGGGTTGTCACAGGGATACGCATATATAACCGCGTATGCATATGCACTTTAAAAAGGAGATGCACGTTAGAGTAACTCTCACCAATTGCCGTGTCAAAAATAGTAAAGAAAGCACTCGCTCATGTACGTGTTAATGCACATAGGGGAATATGACCATCGGGTTTTATTTATTCTCTTGAACACTCTTGTTAAGATAGGCCCCTAATGGGCAGAAAGAGAACAAAATGTAAACGCCTTATCGTACGGTGTGAAGTGGTAAGGTAAATTTATCCTCCCGGGGAATGTGCTCCCTCGCGTATGCACTTAAGGAGCGATGCAATAAAATGCATGATTAGTCATCCATTGGATAATCTTACAAAAAAAAAAAAAAAGAAGAAAAAAAAAAAAAAAAAAAAGGAAAAAGGAAAAAAAAAAAAAAACGCCCATCCTGTAAAATATATATATTTTTACACGTTTTTGAGATAAATTAAGAACCTAAAGGGAAAAGCAAAAAGAACGCAATTACGAGTAGCCACATTGTGAAGGAGGCCAACTTTACATCGTATTATACCACACATCAGTGTAACTGCTTTACATTTGCGCAAAATGGCAGATACCGGGGGGGGGTTGATGAGCGAAATTGATAATTTAATCAATGACATGGAAGAGGAGGAAGAAAATTACGATGAGCTGCAATTCTGTGTAGCCCCAGTCAGAGTTCCAAGAAATTTCATAAAAGATGCCAAGACAAAAAATAACAAACTCTTTGATTTTCACAAAGGTACAACCACATTGGCCTTCAAATTTAAGGATGGAATAATAGTAGCAGTGGACTCAAGAGCTTCCATGGGTTCTTTTATATCTTCACAAAACGTAGAGAAAATTATCGAAATAAATAAAAACATTTTAGGGACAATGGCAGGAGGAGCGGCAGACTGTTTGTATTGGGAAAAATATTTAGGAAAAATTATAAAAATTTATGAATTGAGAAATAATGAAAAAATCTCTGTCAGAGCAGCCAGTACCATTTTGAGTAATATTTTATATCAATATAAGGGATATGGATTATGCTGTGGAATTATTTTAAGTGGTTATGATCACACCGGTTTTAATATGTTTTACATTGATGATGAGGGGAAGAAGGTGGAGGGCAATTTATTTAGTTGTGGAAGTGGTAGCACTTATGCTTACTCCATTTTGGACTCTGCGTATGATTATAATTTGAGTCTAGAACAGGCCGTAGAACTAGCCAGGAATGCAATTTACCATGCCACCTTCAGGGATGGCGGATCTGGTGGTAAGGTTCGAGTTTTTTACATACACAAGAATGGCTACGACAAAATTATCGAGGGGGAGGATGTGTACGATTTACATTATCATTACACGAACCCGGCGCAGAACGATCAGTACGTTATGTAGGGGTGCTTAGCTTGGATCCCCGCGGCTAGCTGACCGTGAATCCCGCGTTGTACTCCCCATTTTTTCACAACATTTTGCATATTTTGCACATTTTGCACACTTTGCACACTTTGCACACTTTGCACACTTTGCACACTTTGCACACTTTGCACATTTTTAGCCACTCTTGGCACAATTTTTACATTGCATGTGCAGGACAAACTGGACCATTGCCTTTTAAAAGAAACCATTTTTTTTCCATTGCACCAAGACCACTGCAGACGTTTGTCTCCGCAGAGCGGTCTGCATATTTCCTTCTTGTCCATCTTATGCTTCCTTCTATTTTACAACAGATTATATGAGAAGTTTGGGACTAAAAAAAAAAAAAAAAAAAAAGTTTTACGTTTTTTTTTTTTTTTTTTTTTTTTTTTTTTTTTTTTTAATTTTACAAAAGGGAAAGCGACGTCGTGTACCGGAAATTAAAAATGTAGATTGATGCCATTTGGGCATGTGCAAGAGGGAAATACACCAAGTGGAGTGACAAATTCGGGGGTATAAAATGGGAGGCACAATTGTAATGGCTGGTGCTTGTTCTTTGTTTGCGCCACCGCCATACATACAAGTGCAGGAAATTCGCACCATGCGAAACTGCTATAGGTAATTCCCTATTTTAATCATGAGAAAATTCTTCAACAGATAACTGGCTAGCACAGAAAATATGGAGTAGCAAATATAATTCTCGTCATTGGAAATAAATATATGATAAGCGATTGTGTTGCATATAATGGTGTATACATTTAGATATATATTGATGTAGTTATAATTGAACACCTTGAGGATGAAATAAATTACGATGGGGTAGTTGCTCAGTACAAAGAGCATAAACAGGTAATTGTACTTCACCATGGTTATCTTAACTCTGTATTTTTTCTCCTGATATAACTTTAGAATATATGTAAAAATGCACAAAAAAAAAAAGTAGAGCATATAATTTATGATAATGGATTTTAATTTTTTAAACGAAAAAGAAGAATTACATATTTTCAAAATATATTTTTCATTATCCAAGTCGGAAAATAAAAGCTTGGAGTACATACTGATTTGTTTAATTTTAAATTTATGTTTCTTCTGATTTTCCTTTTTTCTTATTTCCTCCACATTTTTATGAAACGTAAAATCGATATTTTTGAAAATATTTCTGCACAGCCTGTTAAGTTCATCGCCTGATTTGTCTAAATTATTATAGGGATCGTCATGGAGCTCACAATCGTAGCACTTGTTAGGGGGAAAGATCTCTTTCCTCGGGTCGGGACAAATACTCTTTGTGGAGGCTTTCCTTACAAATGACTTCATCTCACTTTTGAAGTAATTCTTTGTTTCATGTCCATTTTGGTAAAAAAATATTCTATGCAAAAAATTAACAAGGTAATCAATGTTGTACGCTTCCTTCTCTCTCGTCTCCAGCACTAGTTTGTAATCATCAACATGGTAATATACGAGGAGGTTTATGATTTGAAACAGACTACTGTTTTCTTCCGAATTGTTCAACGTAACAATGTCGTTCCTCAACAGTCGATGATTCTTTCTCAGTTTGAATATCGATTCATACTTTACGCTTCCCTGTATTAGCTTGAGTAGCCATTTTTTTCCGTCTATAAATGGGTAGAGCTCTGTCCAATTGGGGCTCTCCGAAGTCGACTTCCCAGCCGGGGGTCTAACCCCCTCAGTAAGCTTTCCCTTCCAACTACTCGCCTGCGCTTCCTTCCTCCCATAGCTCTCCTTGTTGTGCAGAAACAAATCAATCAACCGCTTGTCGTAATCCTCCATATGTTCGTACTTCCGGTTAAGGATACACATATTGTAATCCCTAAATCGGTTGTGAAAAATGCAAGTTAAAAACTTGTTCTTGTGTATATTAACTAAATTCGGAACATTGGACTGGTTGAAAATGTTATATAACCCATAGAGCTTGTGCTTATCATCATATTTGTACATAAACAGAGTGTAGGAGGAGCAGTTATCCTGATTCGGATAATTCCTTTGTGTGTTTTCCCCGAAGGTAGTGTTCTTCAAAAAAAAGTTTGAAAAACTCTCTCCTTCCTTATGGTCATTTTCAAAGTTGGGATGTAAATAAGCATTTATTATTAAAAATAAAATAATCATCTTAAGAAAAAAGATGTGAATAAATTTGTCGTGATATTTGAGTCGATTAAATATGATATGTCTATAAACTTCAGGCTTGAGGAATAAAATATTAATAAAAATTAGAAATGTGTTTTTCTCCATGTATTCATCACATATGTTTCTGCACCGATTGCATTCGTTCAACTTTATGTTCGTCTTGTTGTACACAGTGTACAGACTAGAGTTGCACCTCCCGCATTTTATGCAAATCATTTTGTTCCTTTCGTCTTCTCTATGGAGGTGCGCAAAGTTTCATTTACCCAGTCTGTCTGTGGGGGGAGTAAATGCCTATGCGAGCGCACATACAAATACATACCTCTTGTTTATGTGCACCTCTGGAACATGCTAAGGGGATTGAAAAAAAAAAAAAAATCTTCCTAAGAAGAAATTAAACAAACCCATGCTAAAATGGCAAATCCCAGAATTGCTTAGTTGGCCATGCTAACCCGATTCATATTTGTAACTATATCATGGAAAGTTCGAGCACTAGTTGGGTATTCTATTAGCTATTAAAGGGAAGCGGAACCATCAAATGTGGGGGTAAACAGGAGCGTTACACCCATACTTTTCCTTTAATCCATTTCCACATTTGCTACCTCTTTGCGCTATGCCGAAAGGAGCACGAACGCATAGCTCCTCTTGAGATGAACCTGGAAAAGCCGAGTGAATGGCCACGTAGTTATATATTACGAGCGTAAAAAAAAATTGTGACCATTTACTCGACCGTCCTTAACGCTAGATTGTGAGTACGTTCGCTTGTGAGCGGTTCATTCGTGGTGTGCACCTACAGTGTACATGCTTTAAATTTTTTTTCTTTCTTTTTTTTTTCGATGCTTGTTAAGGTATGCGAGTTCCCAAAAAAGGAAAAACCTTTTCTACGCCACAGTTACGTGTGCACCTCAAAATTAGCACAACGCCTTTACAATGATTAATAAGAAGGTTTGATCAAAGGAGATGCATATATAAGTGTAAATAATTACGCGCGTGTATAGATATACATAAATGTATATATATGTACACGCACGGACAGGTACGTAAAAAAAAAAAAAAAAAAAAAAAAAAAAAAAAAACTATATAGCCATAGCTGCGCAAAGTGCGCCAAATAATTCACGGGAGAGAGATTAAAAGGGAAGATCTCCTTTAAAAGTAACACTTGTGCGAATGCCTATGCAGACGTAACATTATGCAGATGGACGCATCCACAAACGCACACTTTATCTATTCTTTCGATATAGGTAGTTCATGAAAAAGAGCAAAAATAGGAAAAATAGGATGAGGTAAAGCATGTATTTATTTCCCTAAAAAAAAAAAAAAGATAAAAAAAAAAGATAATGTGAAACTTTTTCCAGAAAAGCTGACTGGAACATTTAAAATGTTCACTTCTCTTTTTATACCTTTGTCTTTATAATATTTTTCACGCGTCTGTACACTCCTGTTAATTTCCTGTTCACGTTTTCCATCCTGTCCGACTGCGACGAAATTGTAACAAAGGAAAAAAAGGGGGAGCTATTTCACTGTGTTCTTATTTGCAGGGGGGAATGTTGGTATGACAACTGAGGAAAGAATTGTAGTGGTAGCATATCTAGGTACCACACTTTGGAGATATAAAATTTGCCGCTTTTACCAAATTATCCAGGAGGGAGTTGGATGTGCGGACTTCATCTCTCAGGTTGGATCCAAGCTTCGATTTTTTGCGATTAAAAAGATGAGAAAAAAAAAAAAAAAAAAAAAATACTCATTTGAATGTCAGATTGGTTACCCATTCATACGTGAACATTTATGGCCATTCCACTTGCCCTTACACGAAGAAATCGTTTGTCTTATTCACGTGCAAAGGCAATTACATTAGCAACCCTTTCACAGAGTTTATCTGCGAATTGTCTTACCAGTTTGAGGGTCTGAACCTTTTTCTCCAAGTCAAGTATGTAGTTGTCATTTTCCTCTAGATATATATTTATATTTTCATTGTATATATCATTGTTATTATTACTATTATTTTTTTTTTTCTTCTTCCTCGAGTTAAAATCCATATTAAATTAACGTTTTAAAATTTCTCATTCTACCGTTTCGGTGATCAATACAAGGCTTATGTAAATGTAATAGTGCTTCTCCTTTTTGCGGGGAAAAGACGGAAATCCCGTAGTGAGAAGGGGAAAAAAAAAAAAACTTACAAATGCTATTTTTGCAGCCTGGGGAGTAGCCTAACAGGGGATTGTCAAAATGTGAATTTTCCTTAGGTTTATATAACGTTGTCTCTTTCGTCTTTTATTTTTTCTTCCTTCCCCGTTCCGTTGTTCCTCCCGCTCGTTTTAATTTTTGGCCTGGCTGACAAATTTGAAAAATCTTCTATTTGAGGTGACTGACGATATGTTCGCCTGCGGTATTCATTCGCGGAAGTTCAAATATGCGGGAAATTCTCCGGGTACACATATACGTTTATGTGATAGGGGTATACCGAATGTGTACATAACGTGAGAGGAAAAATGCGGAAGAATATACAAACTGGAAAAAAAAAAAAAAAAAAAAAAAAAAAAAAGGCGAAACAGATAGATTGGCAATAAAATGACTATAAAAATGGGAGAACAAATTGGCAATAAAATAACTATATCAATTAGAAAACAAAATGGCAAAAATATAACGATATAAAATGATGATAAAAAACGACGAACAAATTTGTCGCGCAAAATGACCAACAAATTTGATGCATGGAGAAAACGTGCAAATTCGCGAAGCACAATTTTTATAAAGATAATTTTTTTTCCAACCTGCATTATAGTATCGCCCCTTACGGTGGGGCAAGTATAGTCCGTAAAATTCTGCCACAAAAAAAAAAAAAAAAAAAAGAAAAAAAAAGTGCAATTTTTTCGACAGGTCCATCAATTTTTCCCTGCTTCCCGCTGTTCTTTTTTTTTTTTTTTTTTTTTCCTTTTAGAACTCCATTAATGCAGGCACCCAGCGTGTAATGTTCTTAAAGTTTCCTACAGTCCAGTTGGGGAAAAGGCAGAAGCTATCTCAAGACTGGAATGCAAAAAAAAAAAAAAAAAAAAAGTATACACGTACGTTTTTACATTACATGCACTTGTGTGATCACATGTGAGGTGCTTAAAAAAAGGATGTGAAGTTATCCAAAAGTTGATAACCTTTCTGCCGCGACATTTTTTTTTTTTTTTTTCTTTAAAGTTCTGTGCAGAACATTGCTTGCGTTTAGCACCAATGAAAGTGATTACTGCACCATAGGTAGCTGCGAATCGTAGGTTGCTTGTCTGTGTATGTCCACCTTTGGAATTCTCCTCCTCGTACACCCGGCGAGGTAAATTAATAAGTACCAGGACAGATGATCTGTACCACAGAAACGTTAAAATGGATAAATCGATAGAAGGCGCAAAGCTTATTAACCCGTCTACAATTAAAGGGGGGGAGGAAATCTGAGCCAATATGCATTCAAAGGTTCTGCATCCTGTACTAGTGGGCACTGTTATAATTAAATCCAACCTGGAAATTCTCCCTCTCGGCAAATAAGCTATGTTTCACCTGGAGAATCTAAACTTAGGTAGAAAAAAATGAGAAAACAGAAGAGACGAAAAAATGTACCCGAGGAAGAAGTCGCCATGGACGAGTTGGACAAAGCGGACGAAGTCAGCTCCCCCAGTGAGGAAGAAAAGGCACCAAGGAAATACAGAAAAAGGCGCAAAAATTATCGGGAACTTTACACTGATTATAATGAAAGGCGAAACAGTAAAATCGATTTTTCCTATTACATAAATATGGAAGCAACAATAATGGAGTTGCTACTAGATAATAATATGGAATCTTTTAAAAATGCAGGAAAACTTCTTTTTGTTATATTGTCTGGGTTATCCCCTAAAGTGATGTACTTGAAGAGAGTATTAGACTTAGTAGATTTTTTTTTTTACAAAGGAGGGATGAAATTTTATCACAGCGATATGCACCTAAAGATACTCCTTTTCATTTTTAACAGAATTAAATTTAGATATATGATTCCTCGTCCGCGGATTTTTAACCTCCTAATGTGTAAGAATAACATAAAGGAACTTGAGAAATACAAATATGTATACACCCCAAGGATAAACTTCTTAACCTATGTGGACCATCTGTATTACCACGTAAAAGATTTCATGATCGCAGTTAGGGAAATTCTAATGCAAGATTGGATTCAGAAGGTACAGGCCAAAGCTTTATCATCGAGCAAGTCAAGGGAAGATGTTCTAAAAAAACTAAAGGTAAATGAAAAAATAGCTATATATAAAGAAACAGATGAAGAGGTATTAATACATTTTTCAAAATTGTTCAAAACGGAGTATGCAAAATCTATGGATAAAACTTTGAAGAGATTAATAGAGAATTGCATTGTAACTAATTTTCCACTCCACAGCATCTATCTTGACATTTACATTTTGTATAATATAAATAACGTTGTGAAACTTCTGGTGGTGATAGACCAGTTGTTCTGTTCGCTCTTTTCTTACTACTACTTTTACGAATTAAAATTGAAGCTTTTGCTTCTTCATATACATAGGTGTCAAATGGAGGTTCCTCCTGGGGTGGCAGTGACCTCTGCAGTGGGAACCATTCCGATAGCAGACCCTAAAAGTGACGCCACCGATATCGGGGGAGGCAGGAAAATCGAGGCGGAGGATGATACTTCTCCGAACGTTTCCCCCTCGACAAAAAACGCTATTAACTCCATTTTACTGATGAGAAGCCTCGGAGGAAGGAAATCAGACGAGAACAGTACCCTCATGTATGACGAATCATCTGTAGGAAACGCAAATTACCAACTGGGCCAAAGTAACGAGAGAGAATTACGAAAATTACTAAAACTGAGGAATAAACAGAAGCAAGAGGCCAATGAATGTCTGAACAGTCTGTACAGTAGTGACTCGAACAAAAGTGACAATAGTAATTTAAGTGAAAAGGCAATGAAGCATAACTTTCCACAGGATCAACAATACAATGAAAATAACGATAATGAAAATAATTTATATTTAGACGCTTTTATGAATTTATATATTAACTCCACAGAAGGAATGGTTAACAGTTTACCATCCCTAAGTGAGTTAAACGATGCTCACCCCTTGAAGCAACTGAATCAAAAAATTAGAAGCAAGCGAGCGGAGGGAAACCTCAACAGTATTTTCTTCCACATGCCCAAAGATCCAAGGATGAATGATATTAGCAGTGTAGGTATGAGCATGATGGAACATACTAAGGATCTCCTCGATGAAAACGAATTAGACAATCACTTTAATATAAAACAGAGTGAACAGTTGGCAGGGGATGAATCTATTACGATTAAAAAGGAAAAAAACAAAAAAGTAAAACGAGCAAGTCTTCCAAAAGTTGAAAATATTCATAAAGGAACATATAACGACATGGCGTATAATATAAGCCTTGTTGCAAACGCCGCAAAAAGTTTATTGCACTCATCAAATTATGATCCGATATATGTAAAGCTTTTTTACCTTTATCTTTTACCTATCATTTCGTTTGAAAAACGAGTGGACATATTTTTAATTTACTCATTCACAAGTTACAAAATTATGAAGCCATTAATTTTTATAATTTTTTATAATAACCATACGTCTACTTATATTCTTAATACAGTAAAGCAGATTTTTAAACAGGATAAGTTCCTTTTTGAAAAATATAAAAGCACATATTTCAATGGACTTTCCTTGAGGGATATCCCCAAGAGCCATTTTATCTTTTTGTTCCTTCTCTCCGTTTTTTTTTACGACCACAAGGCGGAATCCCTTCTTTACATGTTCAAGCTGTTCTGCAAGTAAGCAAAGAGAACAGGCACCTATCTACGGAGATGGGGGGAGGGATACACAAGTTTCCATGATTCGATTTTCCCGTGTTCGTATCTTCTGGTGTGGATTCTTAATTTTGCATATACCTCTTCCATTCGATGAAGTTGATACATTTAGCCCCTTCTTTTCAAACACATTTTTTTTTTTTTTTTTACGAAAACACCCTTTCCCCCCCCCCCCCCCCCCGCAGCTACGACGAAGATGTCATCAGCGATCAGGAACGTGACATAAACTACAAGAAAATACACGAAGACGTAGTTCTTGAAAATGATGAAAAGTACACGGAGGAAAAGAAGAGCATAAATATAATCATCATAAAATTTATCGAAATATATCAGGAGAAATTTGGCACCCATCTTTGCGACTACTTTGATTTCTACAGAATATTTTTTATACTCTTTGCTTCGTGTGTTGACATGGCGTAGGTTCCTGAGGGCATGTTCTGGGGGGGCGCGTCTCCTTGTAGTTCACCGCCCCGTGTGGCTTCCACCTTTTTGCTATCAAAAGTGGCAAAGAACAGAAACGAAATGGGGACACCAAAACGTGCCCCCCATTTTCCCCCAAATTCTTTTTCACAATGTTGACGACTTCTTTTTGACGCATTTACCACTACTTTGGTCTTTATTCGTTTTTTCTATTTTCTTTTTAATCACCCAATACATTATTAACTCCAATTTGACATACCTTTAAGCAAATTGCAAAGTGCAATGTTACGCAATACAATGGGAATGGTTAGCTAGTTGAATTGATGGGTGATTAAATACCAGTTCCTTCAAAAAATAACGTACAGCGTTTTTTCGTATGTTATTTTCGGATGGTACTTCCGAAATGCGCGCGCTACACAATGTATGAGAAATAAATACAAAGTGGAAGGAGGCGAAGAAACTTTTTTTTTTTAAATAAGTTGTGTACTTGTGAAATGTTTTCCTTTTCATCTCTCCGTTGCAGTTTTTGAATGTGCAGTTCCTGCACACAGTAGAGAAATTGGAATATTGGATGAAGTTAGCGTACGCGGCTTATAGTAAGAATAATGATGAGACGGGGACACACTGGATTTAATTAACGGTAGGGAGTTCTTTTTTTTTTTGTGGAATTTTATCCTTAAGAATAATTCACCAAAATTGGGGTGTGTGCCTACTGTTAAATTAGGAGATAACTTTCCTCTAGCCCAATCAATGCACATACAAGTATGCGCTTATTTATGGGAGAAATATTCCCTCTGGGCGGCTTACTCAGAATAGAACGTTAAAGTGGTGAAGGAAATTTTCCATTGCACATCAAGTGAGCCTTAATTTTTTTTTGGACAACTTTAATTGCTTCATCGCGGTTTTGTAACGTTTATAAGGAGACACGTTTAGGGGTGGATGGACTTTTCATAAACAGTTGCGGCGTGTGTGTGCAGATTGCAGGACAGCTTTTCCGACAGTTTTGCGGTTATATTTGTGTGTATATATTATAGCCTTATTTGTGTAAAATTTAGTGGACACCTTAACACACGAGGGGAAATACGCACACACGTAGTTATGCCCAAACATATCCATAATTACAACACTTGGTTGGAGTAATTTTTTTTTTTTTTGCGAAGTTATGCCATACGCGTAAGGGTGATAAAAGGTACGTATGGAGGATAATTTTTCCCACGAAGTTGTAGCGCATGGGCATGGCACAATAGCCCATATAGTGTTTGCACTTTTTAGCATTTTTATTTAAGCCCACACGGAAATAAAAAATTAATGTCCCAGGAACAGGCATGCTTACACGCGGGGCAAAATGGGAGGATATAAAAGGCAGTCATACGAATGGACAGTCACGATAGCAGCACCGTGAAAAGCACTTAAAATTTCTGTCTTTCGGGAAGTAGAAAATGAAGTGTGTGGCACTTCACCATAGTGTGTGTCTCACCATGCAAGCTCTGAATGAAAATTACACACAATTTTAAGCTAATCAAGAAAAAAAAATAAATAAATAAATCCAAAGAAAAGATTGCCACATTTCCTTTCCTATGCGCCTGTGTTTATTTAACATTCTTAAGGCTTAATTAGGAGTAGAATTCCCTTCCCCAGCTCCTGAATGCTTGCACGGATTTTATTATTTGCAAAATGAAGGGAAAAATGTGAAAAAAAAGGAAAAGGAATTAACCAGAAAGTACTAAAAAACAATTGCACATTTTTTTTTTCCCCCATGCTAAATAACGAAATAAAAAAAAAAAAAAAAAGGATTTACAAAATTTCCTATTACACAAATAGGAATATTGAATGGGAAATGTCAAATAGCTATTTTTTTTTTTTTTTTTTTTTTTTTTTTTTTTTTACCTTCTATTTGTCATTTAGGAAAATAACACTAAAATAAAAAGGAGGGAAAAAAAAGATTAAGTGAAATGTATAATTAAAAAATATCCTTTTTTCTTATGTCCCCTTTGTGAAATATGCTTAAAATGCATTACATAATATGATATGTAAATTTGCGTTCTATCTGTAGTATATATTTTGCATGGCGTGTTTAAGATCATAAAGTATAAACTGTCATAACTATGCTCGTTTCTTCTCCGTTATTTAACTTTATCCTTATAATTAAAACATATTTCTATTGTAAAACGGAATATTGAGCAGCGTGTGTTTATCCTTTATGTGTGTTACACTTTTTTGCTTTTTTTTTTTTTTTTTTTTTTTTCCATTCTTAAGTATAGTAAATTTTCCAAGGAAAATTGTATTCCAAGAAAAAAAAAAAAAAAAAAAAAAAAAGGAAAAAAGTGTAACACATATGCAAAGGCATATATGGATAAATAAACCTCTATACATACACCCGTTCGCCACCATTTGCGCATAATTTGAAGCAACCCAAAAACCGTTGTTTCTACACGAATTATACATTTCGAAAGAAGGACCCAAAAAGAAAAATGGGAAATATTGTATCCTGTTGTTCTCTAGATGAAAATAAAAAATACTTGAATGATGACGAAATATTAGAAAGTAATTATACATAGAATAATATCCCTTTCCGGGAAAAAGCACTCTCATTCACAGAGTGTTACATGAGCAGTTCTGAGCACTTGATGGTGTGCGCAGTGAGTACACATGTTTCCACCATGTGTGTATGTATACATGTACATATGTACATATGTACACATGTGTATTTTCCCCCTTCCTCTCTTACACGTACTTGCATCACACACGCTATGCCTTTTTTCCCCCCCCATATGTTTAGCATTTTCCAACAGTGAGATAAACGAGTTTAAAAAGCGATTAAAGAATAACATCCAAATAGTTGTCTTGCTACAGGTAAAGAAGTTTTATTCTACATTTGAAGGTGTCACAAAAGATGGAATCCTGCTAACTGTTTATGTGCTGGTCTGTTTTTTCTTTTTTCCACTTTAGCAACTTTCCCATGCACTTTTTTATTCCTTTTTCTCCGTAGGATGGTACAAAATTACCGTGTAACTTGCAAGCCAATTTCAACGAAAAGACCCTGTGTATATCTTGCCATCAGAAAGTAACTAATTGAGCTCATTTGTTTTTCACTTTTCTCATATGACGACAATGATGAAAGTGTGCATGTGAGAATGTGCACGTGAAAATATGCAATGTGTGTGTGTGTGTGTTTATATGTATGTGTGGATACATATGTGTATATGCATAACACGGCACAATTCATGGGTGCAGCTGTGTGTTCAGGTGAAAATGGACATCTTGGGAAAGGTGTCAATGCTAGCGGCAGTCACTTCGTCACTGTTATGCGATCACTGTTATAATGCCCCCGTTTCTGTAAACCCGTTCCCAGGTTCGGATGATAAACTTCAGCGACATTAGATCCTTGTTATATGGAGAAGAGCAGCTGAAGCGCGTGGAAACTCAAGCAAATTTGATCAACGACAATTGTTGCTTAGCTTTACACTTAGACGACAGTGGCAACTGTATCCCCATAAAATTTGGAACTTTGAAGGAAAAAAATTTGTTCATTTTTATTATGAGGGATTACAAGAAAAATTCCTGATTTCTCTGATTAAGGCTTTTAAAAAAAAAGAGTTCCTTTTGATATATTTCCTCTTGGCAAAATGATAACAAGTGCTTTATGCTTCGTTCTTTGGCCACTCCTCGACAGGCCCATTTGCATTTAATGTTTTTACGCCTGATGTTTTTCGTTCGCCCCTCCCCTGTACCCCTATTAATTTACACCCCCTGCACCCGACCGCCGATCTTTCGGCGTGTCGCGGGGGGTAAGCCAATTAGTGCTAATGTGTATGTGCAAAAAAGGTGTGCATAATTATAACTGCATAATTATATTGCATAACTATGTGTACGTGATTATATGTGCGTAATTACGTGTGCTCACATAAATTCGTCTACGTGCCATGTGCAGGTGTCTGTGTATCTGTTAGAGAGGATATCCATTTACCCGTCCACTTTCGATTATTTTTTCACAAGCCTTAGATCGTTTTCTTTAATTTCCGGGGAAGAGTTATCCTCTTCGCCGCTTCCCCTCCTCCACCCCCTTTATTCATTTCGCTTTTCTTACCGCCCCTTATGGCTCCATAGCCGTCTTATCCCCTAGAAATATTTTTAAATAAAACTGATTTAAAAATTTTTGATCAGTTTATTTTTTTTTTGTTTCCCTCAACAGATGAAAATATAAACTTGAGCGAATTATATTTTCAGATAATTAACCGACCATTTTTTTTTTTTTTTCTTTTTTGCACACATGAATAATTAATGTTTAATATGGTAACAACTGTCTTTACAAAAAAAAAAAAAAAAGAAAAAAATTAAAACAAAATAAAGTTGCGAAAAAAGTAGCGAATTAAGGAAGACTAAATTGATGCTACGGGTATAACAAAGTTGAGGAAAAACAAGGACACTCTTGGAAGTAGCCAAAGTTGCAATAGCTGTGTTCCTTCATGTACCTCTTCTGCAACTCTCCAAAGAGGCTAAAATAACTCTCCTTCAGTATAGAAGCTCCACGCTGATGGTAAGCTTGAGGCTCTTTTCATTGAAGTAACCTTTGATCTGCGCAAAGGGGGGGGGCAGGCAACGGAGGAAATGTGAAAAATATTTTTCCCCCTCATTTTGACGATTGTTAGACTGTTATGACGGAGCAGTTATAGCATGTAAAGGATAAAATTTTATGCACATATGGGTGAGGGGATCTATCATTCTCCCTGCGAACGCACAAGCATTCGCTGGCTGGGTCCTTACATTATCGCTTAAGTTTTGCTTAAAGCTCAAAGTCATGCAATCATCGGGTCTGTAAAAAGGAAATATAAAAAAAAAAAGAAAAATAAAAATAATAAAAATATTCATATGGGGATGCATATATATACACTTATGCTTTGGACGAAGAAACCATTTAGGATATTACCTGCTGGACACGTAAATCTCGACGGTGTTTCCTTTTTTCAAAACTTCCAATTCTTCGTATGAAATGCTGTTGAAGGTGACGATGATATGGAGGTATCTGTTGGAGGAAAAGGGATACATAATGAACATTGTGAGAGGGAAGAAGGTGTGTATGTCTTAGTATAAACCTTTAGAGTTTGGCACCCATTTTTTTCCGTTTCTAATTCTGACCTGTCAATAACTGTGTAGTGATAGGACTTCACCTTCCTGGGGATGAGGCGTTCCCCTTGAGCATTGTCATTTTTCCCCCGTTTGGTTGTCCTGACAGACTGTATATCATTCAAAATATTACTGGAGGCGTCGTGTATTTTTATTTCGTTTTTCTCTTCTTCCTTCTTATCATTATTTTTTAACTGTTTTTGACTTAACATGTTGTAGAATTTTATGTCACTTTGGTCGACGGATGTAGAATGTTCTGTGTGTAATATACTATCCACACATTGTGGATTTAAAAAATGTTTCGTCTTCGGGACATATCCCAATTCGATATATTTGAAGGAGTTTCCATTTATGTGTATATCTCCCCTGAGCATTTGTTCTGCCTCATTTAATATTCTTAATATTGTTTGAATAATTTTGTTTTTAAAATATAAATTGTGGAAATGCTTCTGAATTTCCGTGTGGATAACAGCTTCTGCGTACATGTCTCTGTTGCTTTCTCCTTTTATTTTACACGTACTGATAGGAATGTCATCGTAATTTATTTCTTCCATATTGGTAGAGAAATTCTTCGGCAACCTTGGCTCTTTCATTTTGCTACTGTGATATACATACACATAGTAATCACACATCTTCTCTTTGTGCTCGCTGCTCTTTGTTTTGATTGACACCTTTTCCAGATCCGTCACGATGCAAAAGCAGAACTTCGGTTTAATTGGTTTTTGCTGATTCATCTTCCCCATGTGCTTGTCCATAAATTTTTCGTACGCCTAAAAGGAAGGGCGGAAAAGTGAAAGGATGCGTCACAGATTTCTTACACGTGGTGAGAATGACATGGTGAGAATGACGTGGTGAGAATGACATGGTGAGAATGGCGTGGCGAGAATGGCGTGGTTTAAATGAACCGTACATACGATGAACGGGATACACTCTCTTCTCCGCCTATTTCTAGTTAGTTGAGATTCCTTCCTCCTCACCTGCTTGTCATTTTTGTGCAAATCGTTGAGAGTGTCCCAAATACACTGCGCACTCTTTAAATCCATTTTAACATGGGCAATGTTTTTTAATGTGGTACAGTGGGGTTACGCTTCAGCAGTTCTGCAACCGGGCCAGGACATATACGTTTGGAGAAGATCTTCCTGGAATTTCTCAAATTAAGTACAGTCAAGACGAAGAGGCTTAAAACTCATGACATAAACGTACCTATCATCCTTTAATAAAAGGCACTTTGCATTTCCTGCCCTCTCAACTTTCGCAATAGTGATAGCAGAACAGCTCTATCAATTGTGTACTTTAGAAGAACGACCGAAAAAAAAAATTGTCTATATTTTTTTTATCACCACGGGTAGGCCACACAAAAAATGTGCATTCGTTGCGGTTCTCAAATGGGCATACATAAATGACGCTTTCGATTCGTTCGATAAGTTTATGTTTATCCAATTTTGTGCATGCCACAGATGGTACTAAATATGCTTGGCCTCTTTATCTCTAATTTGTGATCATCCTATGTGGGTCGAATTAAGTGGGATGCAACTCAAGCGTCGCGCCTATACTGCAAATGTGTAAAAAGGCGGTGGAGAGAAAAAAAAAAAAAAAAAAAAAAAAAATACAATTGTCCGATAGAGGAAAATCAGTATATAAAAGCGGAAATGTGGAAAAGCAATTTTGATATGCTACACTAATATGGTCAAAATGGACATGCAAAAGGAGTAGTAGTTATTTATTTATTATTATTTTCCCACGCCTTTTCTACACATAAGCGAGAGTAAGATAAATGCATGCGGAAAATCAAAACGATGCGTGGTGGGGGGTTCTATCCCCATTTGAAAAAATGTGCCATGTACCACTGACATGCTTATAATACAGAGGGAGGAGAAAAACAAATTGAACTGGATCTCAGCATGGATACGATGCAAAACTAATTTGAAGGAAAACCGACTCGAAGTTTAACCCCGAGAGGGGCGCAAAAGGTTAACAAGATGAGAACCCAGGTACTCTCCACGCACCCTACCCCCCAAAAGTGAATCACACATAAAGGAGTAGGAAAAATTAATATGGTAAAATTAAGAAGGAAAAAAAAAAAAAAAAAAAAAAAACACTTTTTAAAGTTCGGAGAAGGCTAACATTTCTACACGCTCAAAAGGAAGCTTTCTCCTATCACGCAGAGAAGCCATTTTTTTTTTTTTTTTTTTTTTCACACCTTCTCATTTTCGTATATGTGGAGTTATGTTTCCGCTTTTCAGTAGGAGTCTTAGAAACAACTTCCTGTTCCTAACAAGTAAGAAATACATAAACACGAATGTAAGGCTGCGAAATCCATATTACAGAAAAAAGGGGTTTTGGGAATGGAGGAGAAGAATTATCCATAGGTATAATGAAAGGAGGTATATCAGGAAAGGCTTGAAGCCAAAGATACTAAAGAAAGATGAAGAAAATATAAGAAATAGGAAGGACGATGTACACTGGACATTCAAAGTATATCAATTAAAAATAAGTTTGCGAAATTTGTATAACTTCGGTAGACTCATTAAGGGATTACACCTCGAAGATGCCATCGTCTTTTTAGAAGCCATCCCACAGATAAGAGTAAATAATATTCTGAACTCTTTGTTAAATTCCAAAGAAAAAATTGTAAATAAATTTAATGGAGATGTATCCCGCCTTTATATTGATAACGTACAGATACACTACAACACACCGATGAAGTATATCAAGTACCATGCGTTAGGACACTTTGGGCTAGTAAAAAGTTACAGAAATACTTTTACCTATACCATTAAACAAATGAATGTGCAAGAATTTTACCATAAGATTTTTATCCGTGGAAATGTCCCGCGTACTTTATCCCATAATATGAGATTATATTTTCATCAGGATAGAATAAACATGGAAAATTTAATTCAGTGGTATCCCTATATTTCTGCCAACTCCAGGTATTACTTTAGAGAAAAGTTACGTTACCTTAATAACATTTACCAGTTTGATTACTACAAATCCAGGCGCGATTGGATAAAAAATTATTTTAGTAATGTTAACCGAAGGACGATGGAGTTGAAGATGCAGAGAAACCTGCTCAGCGATGGTTCTACCCCTCAGTAGGAGGAGAAGCCCTTAAAACACCACACGCTTTGTTTTTATATTACCTTTTTGTATCATCCCTTCACTTGGTGTAAGCTGCATTTTCGGCGCGCTGCCATCTTACACTTCCGTTTGGATTTACCTCTTCTAAATTAAAAGTGGCTACTTTTTTTTTTTTTTTTTTTTTTTTTTTTTTTTGTATGCCCTTTTGAGAGTTAAACACAGAAAAAAGAAAGGAAAAAAAAAAATAAAACAGGATGGTGTGTGTGTAAAAATAAGCACACTCAGCACCCTTGTGACTAACTTCCGCGCCCGTACCGCAGAATATTAAAGAATATCAGATAAAAAAAATAAAAATAAAAAAAATATTAATAAACGTGAAATGGAGAAAGGAGGTTGTACAAAGCACCTCACAATTCATCAACATTAAATTTCTCGCCGCGCTCGTCGTTAAATTGCGTTATGATGACGCCCTACAGATGGAAGGGGGGAAAGATTCATTAGCATGATGTTGTTAGCGTGGAAGCGATGGGTACATACATGCAAGGTGCACTCGCCGAAGGTTATGCACTCCCTCTTCGCCTTACCGATTTCGCCTTCCACTTTTGATCATTGCGCGGGTAAGTATATCTCATAATGCATGCCTCCAGGTGATACAAAATTGGGCAGTTGTGACAATTGTACTGATTAAATCTGCAAACGGGAGGGGCAGGGCGCGGAAAATGGAAAGGGAAATACATCTCCATACGCATGGAAGCAATTCGATACAAGTGTCTGATTGGCCAATCCAGTCACATGCGTAAACTCAGTGGTGATGCCATCATATGTACAAAAAAAAAAAAAAAAAAAAAAAAAAAATGCCGAAGAGAAAAGGAACGTTCATGCGTAACTTTCTTCCTCCTCAGTGCAGTGTATTACTCATAACTCTTGCTCGTCGAGACATATCCATTGTGATCCACGCTCTTTAGGTAAATATTTTCGCCCACAGACCAGTAGGGACTGCTTTTTTTGTTTTCACAGATAACTTGAAATTTCGCCAACTCCTTACTCTGATGAACACTTAGCTTTTAGTGCAACAGTGTGTGGGGGGAGGGAAACGATGAATGAAATGAAGATAGGGCGGACGACTCGCATTTGGCATTTAAACTTATTCAGCATTCACACGTGTACTCATGTAGATACTTGCATACAGACATGTCTATGTGAACATGTGCGCAACACCGTTTTCGCTTTCTCACTTCATAATTGTTAGAAAGTATCGACTCGTGCGAAGAGCCCATCAAGTATCCATTCGACTTGACATGTTTCAGCGTGATGATTTCGTCGCAGTTTATTTTATTTCCCGTGAAGCTCTTCGCGTCTGCGTTGAGGGTAAAATTGGAAGTGCAAAAATGAAAAAATATATATATATAATGGCTATGTGGAACATGTGCTTCTATCGCTACACATCCCTGGATGGCGCTCCTCTCCTTAATAGTGGCCTCTTTTTGTTTTACTATTTGTACCATCATAAATGTTAACTGTCCACAAGAGGTTCTCCTCGTTCTTGTTAGTCGTTACTGTGGTCTTTTGGAAAAAAAATAAGAGCAATGATGTATGTATGTATGTATGTATGTATGTATGTATGTATGTATGTATGTATGTGTGTATGTGTGTGTGTAGGGGAGAGGGATATAAAATTTCGAGTGCATGCAACGGTATATGCGCTTGTGCATTCCACATCCCCTTTACGACTCGATCGAGTGACAAAAGGGGAAAAGAACGAATCCATAATTGTGGACGCACTGTCTCATATTCGTAAACAGATTTCCTCCAAAATAGAAATTCATTCTACTCCACACTTGTGGAGGTTTTTAATTTCTCTTTCGGTGCATTACCACTAGTTGGTTTCCTGAGCCACTTCCCCATTTCATATCTGTGGAAAAGAGTCTTTCAAAGAAAAGAAAAAAAAAAAAAAAAAAAGGAAGAATAATGGAATGAACTGAAAGGATGACATTCAGTTGGAAACACAACGGAATGGGAAATGATCAGAAGTTGTGCCATGGGTCATTTTCTTTCCATGGAACAGAATGACATGGTATTTAGTTTATTCTTTTCTGCCCTCTTCGGCTAGTTGCTATTTTTTCTCATTACTTGTATGACGTTCCAACGTTTTCTAAAATGATAGAACTGCCATCTGTTACATAAAGACAACTATGCACTTTAAAAAAGAAAAAAGAAAAAAGAAACACCTCAACAAACAAGCGATAACAACTCATCTTAATGATGTTCGTCTACTAATTATGTGTTATTCTGTGATATATTTATTTATTTTTTTTTTTTCGTTAATTCAACTAAGGGTTAATTTATCAACGCTTTCTGTTAGCTACAACGTGTATATAGGTGGATGTGTCCATATTCATTCATAAATATAATTGGCAGTCACGTAAGCGTACAAATTGAAACTAATATATGTGTAGCATACTTATGAGGATTAAAGGTGAGAAATGAACTAATGAATTGTGTGAAGGAGGGTAACTCACGGCACAAATGGCATGTACACGTTATAATTGTAAAAAATGACAAAAATGGAAAAAAATTATAAAAATCCCCAAACATAAAAACTGCAAAAAACCAGAAAATTGATAAAAAATTGCAAACATAACGAAAACAAATGAGCCCTTTTATGTAAACAATGTACATGTAAAATGAAGAAGAAAAATTCTCCAATTTCTAAGGCAAAATGTTCCGTCAAGTGGCAAAAAAAAAATATACATAAAATGGAAAAAAAAAAAAAATTAGCATTATTATATATATAATAATTCAAGCTAATAATGGAGCGAAGAAAAAAAAAAAGGGACGCACGCATTGCAAAAGCAGTCCCTCCATATGGATATTATATGCATATATATAAATCCCGCCTTCATATGCATAAAAACCGTATACTTTATTTTTCAATATATGCAAATTCCTTTTTTCCCTTTTTTTTTTTTTTTTTTTTTTTTTTTTTTCTGAGAAGATTGTGCCTAAGGCGCATCGAAAAACGCTTCAAAATGGAAAACATGCCGGTTGTGCGCAGTAGCCAAAAAATATCATCAACGTCAATTTTTGATTTTGTGCCTTCCGCTCAAGGTGCGTGAATATAAGGGGGGGCACTTAAATATTGGCAAAATATATTTTCATGTCAATTGGAGGAGTCGCGCCTACAGGGGCGCAGTTATATTTAGAATATATAGGGACCGGGGGTTGGTTGGATCACGCGTGTTGCAAAGTAACGTTGTATGCACGGAAGGGTGCGTATACTATTTAATTACCTCAGCACGTAAAGCATTACAAACGCAAAAATGCAGAAATGCACAAATGATACAAGCTTCCAGAACCAGGCATCTTAACAAATATGCACTCCTTGGCGCTTTCCTAAATCTGCCAAACCGATTTCCTTTCAAATACTTTGAAGGGAACTCTCCGATAAGCCCCCCTATAAAAGGCATTTAGAAGTTTTGGCGCACATCAATTTAGCGGGGGTCAGAATTTCTCCTCCTTCCATTGCCCAGGTAAGTGTTGGTGCAGAGTTGAAAAGTAACGCCTTCACCGAGCTACAAACAAAAGTTTACCCATTGGGGAGAAGCACATACATTTATATACATATATATTACCCCGGTGCTCATCTTTTATTTTTCCGCCCTAAATGCGCCGCGCCCCCCTTTTGCATCTCCGCCTTGGTTAAATCAACGAATTAGTTTTCCTCTCGTGGCTGCATAAAGCGTATAAAAATATATACATAAAAATATACAAACAAATAAGCAATACAAATATAAGGCATATATATATATATATATATATATATATAGTTGCGAAATTTAACGTACATGGGTGTCATATTGCGCACGCACGTGTAGGAATAAAATATCCTACCAAACCATAGGGAGGAAAGAAAAGCAATGCAAGTATGAATATAAATTAAATGAAAAAAACATTTTTTTTGTAAAATTTCAACGAGGGCATTTTTTTCGCGTGTACCCATCCATTTCGTTTTGCGACAGCTACGGATGAAAAGAACGCTTCTATGAAAGGAAAAAAAAAAAAAAAAAAAAAAAAATACTAATAATAAAAATAAATAAAAGAACAGAACATATATTTTGTACATATATAGCACGCACGTACATACTTGCATAAAGCGATATGTTTCACGTATGCCCTCGCACCAAGTTCTAACTACAGTAGGCGATTTTCCAAACAGTCGAGTCCCTTCTCCCCCTCATACAAAAGGGAGGTAAACACCTGTACGTATGTACGCGTGTGCGCTCGTGCATATTTTTGTACCTTCCTATAGTGCCCAAGATTTGACAACACTTATAAGGGCGTAATCTTCTTGTGAACAAGCCAGGACGGACCAATCGAATGGAATATTAAAATATATTTATGCTCCCACCTCTTGGCCTGTTTACAACTGTACACATTCATTTCGGAAGTGAAGAAAAGTTAGCGAGGATTCTCTCAACGAAGAAACTGCGAAGAAGCGTGCGTTCTTTCCACCTCGATACCCAAGTGGCTTTTCAAAAATAGCTGAATACACATATTTTCTGTTCCACGATTTTGGAAAGGGAAGAAAGGAGGAAAAAAAAAAAAAAAAAATAGAACCGCGCAAAAAAGGTAGCACTTGTGTTTCAGCGTACGTGTATACAATTCCCAAGTATACCGTTGTTGGACAATAGCTCATCGTACAAGGCACACTTTAGTATACGCCCTGCGTTTTCCGCATATTATTGCAGCATTCTGTTATTACCTTCTCTTGCCCAACTGAACGTACCATGGAAGACAAAGTAGAAGATGCAGGGGGCGTTTTCGTCGACTTGGACAAGGTGCACGACGAAGAAAGCAAACAGCTGTTCGATTTTTGTGAGAAAAAAAAAAAAAAAAAAAAAAAGGAAATCACAGAAAAAATTGAAGAAATAATTATTGATGGCACAGGGAAAGTATTTGAAAGAGGAGCAGTGTATCCATATGAAGAGCTCTTACACAGAATCCAAGATTTAGTAAATAAGCACAACATAGATTTGTGTATATCCAAAAAGTACACTATTAAACCGCCACAAGTTGTAAGGGTTGGTTCAAAAAAAGTTGCATGGATTAATTTTAAAGATATATGTACAATTATGAATAGAAATGAAGAACACGTTTTTCATTTTGTCTTAGCCGAATTGGGAACGGAAGGATCCATAGCAGGAGAAGGACAGTTAGTTTTAAAAGGAAAGTATGGACCGAAACATATTGAAGCTTTGTTGAGAAAATATATCACTGAATATGTAACCTGTCAGATGTGCAAAAGCCCAAATACAACCATGGAGAAGGATAGCAGAACTCGACTTTTTCACCAGCATTGTAATGCTTGCGGAGCTAAGAGGTTACCTTTTTTTTTTTTTTTTTTTATCACTATTATGATAACTAATCAGTTCATAACTATATTACTCATTGTGTGACATATTCATATTATTTGTCTCGCGTATTATTTCCCCTTAATATATACTCTCCCATCGACATGTTTATAATACCCCGTTACATTTAACTCTCCCTATTTGTATCCTTCACAGATCGGTCACCACCATTAAGAGTGGTTTCCACGCCTTGGGAAGAGGTGAGAGAAGAAAGGCAAAACATACCAATTGAGGAGAACAAAGTGATGGCATACGGAAAGCAGTTAAGTTCAGTAAGTATATAGAAGTAGCCTTAATTTTTAGTATTTCCCTCATGAGCGACACATTAGGAATGAAGAGAACAAACTTTCATATAATTTTTACGAATTCGTGGTTTCAATATAATTTATGCCCTTCTTTACATGCCTCTGCGTTATACGTAGACCCCCATGTGAGGATCCATTTTTTGTTAAACGTTTCACGTGAGGTAGTAGCTGTGGTGTGAACTCTGAATTAGCACAACAGATTTAGAAGAATGATGCATGCAAATGTGAAAGGAAATTCTCTTGTCAACAAATAAATAGCGCGTCGCCGTGAGGTGACAGGATAACACATGAACAAACCTAACCTATATGAATGTTGCATGGTACATCATACAATCAACATTGTGTATATATATATATATATATGTATGTGTTCATATGCATGTGTATATATGTGCATTAACATCCAAATACGATTTTCAGATGATCATCTATGTGGTGATTAAATTCGTTAAATACCTCATCGTTGGGCACTGCTGTGCAAGAAAGGATGCATAGCATGTCATGTATCTTTTTGAGCAAATGTGCACCGTTACTGCTGTAGCTTGTTCTGAGAATTCACCCCTCTGTGAACCCACCGCCTCCTCCATGATGGTGCTTGTAAATTTAGCAGAAGTAACACTCATACTCCTTGCCCCCCGTCTCTTTAGCTTTTTAGTTCTACGTTCATACATATATAAAGTATGTATATATATATATATATATATATTTATTTTTTATTTATTTTTTTTTTTTCATATTTATGTACCCGCTACAACATGGCAGGCGTGCGTACATGTTTGAGTGTGTAGCTCATGCAAACATAATTATTATCGAAAAAAAACATTTCCCTTTTTTAAATTAACAACCTCAACGTCTTCACGAATGTACATTTTTGTTTTAATAATATGTGTTATGTGTATTACCTGCGCCGGGTGCACACACACATAGGTAAAAAAAAAATACTTACATATAAATGGACATGTACAGATATATGTACAAGCGCGCTTATCTCTACAATTAAGTACATTTCCCCCAGCAACTCAATTAAAAGCATCATTTAACATTGTGATGGACTAGGTGCTCTTAAAAACACTTGTTACATGGAAAACTTCACGAAGCATTCGTGTCGTCGTCGTTGGGTGGCGAATCCCCATTCAGAGCTCTTTTCGAATCGTTAACTATTATCTCGTTGCCTGATTCAGCAGAAAGCGGAAAAGTTGTCATATAAAGGAAAACGCTAGGGGGATGAGCGAATGTGTAGAGAGCCGATATCTGGTTACTCCTTTTTTTTTTTTTTTTTTTTTTTTTTTTTTTTTTTTTTTTTTTTTTTGCTTATGCTATGTTACTCTTGTAGAGTATGTAGGAGGAGAGTTTCGTCTTTCCACTAAAGTCAGCGTAGTCATACACACTGGCATTGTTCTTCAAAGAGGAAAAAAAAATTTGGTTGATGTTAAGAATAAAATGAGCTAGCATGGGTACGTAAAGACATGTCTGATCATATTTCCTTCCTAAATGCGTTGCACATGCATTGTACAATAATGATTCAGACGATTTTAAATTTACGTGGTCTTTCATTTGAACATCGGCTCCGTTTTCTATCAAAAGCTTGACAATCTGAAGTGTCCGTTCGAAAGTGAGTGGTAGTATGTGTTTTTACAATATATGTAGAAGCGGTGCAAAGTACATTTTAGGGGTTCCTTTTTGCGGGGTTACGGATGCCAAGTCATGTATATATATGACCATATATACAGTTATGCAGAAACTAGCAATGGTTGAAATTGTTAGGAGCGTTGTGTGAGAGCATTACATCGTAGTGCTTGTTTATAATAGCGTAAAAGATGGGGCTCTGTCCCTCCTGCAAGTGGGGGAAGCAGCATTTTGAAGTCAGCTGTTAGTTATCTCCTATAAAAGGCGTCTCACATGACTGGTATGCATGTGTGAAGAAATGCACTAAATTGGTAAACGTTCGACAAGAATCCCTCCTATATCCTAAGGATCTTCTTTACTGCTCCACCGTTTCGTCCTAACATTGTCTGTTATGTCTACGTTGGCATTATTTTCGATGAGGAACTTGGCAATGTTCAGGTGCCCATATTTCACGCTGATATGAAGGGGAGATATCCCGTTAGCATCCTTATGATTTATGTTACTTCCTTTTTTCAAAATTATTCTCGCCATCTTTAGGTTACCATTCCGGCAACTGTACCAGAAAGCTGTTCTGTTATTCTGCATCGAATATCGATAAGGACAAGGAGGTGTAGTAAATGGGGTGAGGCATCATTTAATCGTTCGGGTAATTACTTAGCGTGCACCAGGGAGATTATTGCCCTTTTCTGTATTGTAACGTTTGCATTCGTACTGGAAGTATGGGATTCACATGCATGTTAAGGGAGTACGCATGTTCATACTCCCTTTGGTTCATATGCCAGGGACTCATTTGAGCACATGGGAGACACGTATTATTCCCATTTTACCGGAGGCTGGACGTAATCCCCAAGGGGAATTTGCAACTTAGACAAGGAAACGACATCTTCGTAAATTCCTATCAAAAATTTGATTAAATGTGGAAAAGTGGTTGAGCGTTGTCGCGAGTCGTCGCCCAAGTGGCGGATTAGCAAATTCTCACCAAAAAAAAAAAAAAAAAAAAAAAAAAAAAAAAAAAAAAAAAAAAGAATAGAGGAAATTACATCACCCAGGATATAACAGAGCGCTCACAAAAAATGAAAGAAAATGGCACGATACCTTTCCTCGCTGCTACGAGCAATTTTACTCTCTCTTCCTGGGTGAAAAAATATGGCCGTATAGAAAGCGTTACTTTTTTTTGACCGCCTATGTATCATGGAAATGTGTGCATGCGTCTGCCCATTTGTGCGTCTATCTATTTGTGCAGAGCTTAGCTTGTAGATGCTCCTCCTTTTTAACCGTTGCCATGCTTTTCTCACATTGGGAACGCGAAGGACATAAGGAGGAATTCTAAGGGCTCCTTCTGTACGTTGTGTAAATTCAATATTCTTGACATAGGACTTTCAATGGAATTTTTTTTTTTTTTTCAATTCTCACGACAATTTTTTTTTTTTTTTTTTTTGCGCTAGTTTTCAGTCCCCCTTTTCTGTAGACGCCAATGATTTTAGCAGAATATCTCCTTCCCCAATTCGTGCTCTTTTGCAAAAATTAATTTATCGTTTTTTCCTTTTTTTATGTGCACATTACATAGGGAGGAGTTCGCAAGGATATATAATTACCAACCTGTGTGTGCATGATGCAGGAAATTAAACCTCTCCCCAACACTTTCTTACATACACGTGAAATCCATCTCTTCCATTCATTCGTGTATTCACGCGTAATTACAAAATGGGACGAATAAAGGACAAGGAGAAAACCTTAAAATTGGTGAAAGACAATGGAGAGTCTTCAAACACGCTCGGGGACTACACGGGTGTGGGGACTGTGACCTTCTATCTTAACAAAAAACTAAAAATAAAGGAAAAGTATTATGGAAATATCTTCCATGGAAAAAAACACGGATATGGTTGGTCACGTTTATCCCCCTTGTGAAGAAACATCGTTTTTTTTTTTTTTTTTTTTTTTTTTTTCTTAGCACGATTCTGCATTTTTCCATTTTGGCTCCGTTTCCACAGCATCGTAGATCTCTTTGGTGTCTCTTTCCTTATTTTCCGCCTCCAAACAGGTGAGTATAAATACCAGAATGGAGATTTTTACCAAGGGCTGTATGAGCATGGCAAGAAGAATGGGATCGGTACTTATTTTTACAACATGGAAGACAAGCAGGGGAAAGACAAAGGGAGAGGAGCGAGGGGGGCAAAGGATGAGAGTAGTGAGGAGGAGGAAAAAAGCGATGATGACAAAGGGAAGAACGAGAACAGCGATGAGGAAAGGGGCATCGATGAAGAGGGCGATGAGGAAAATAAGGAAAGTGGCAAAGATGGGGATAGCGAGAAGGACACGAGCGAGGAGGAAGGTGAAAATGATCAAAGCGGAAGCAACCAAAGCGGTGACGACGAAAGTGGTAACGAAGAAGGTGATGAAGACGAAGGTGATGAAGACGAAGGTGGTGAAGACGAAGGTGGTGATGAACAAAGCGGTGACGAACAGAGCGATCAGAATGAACAAGACAAGGGGAAGGGCGCCAATAATGATGGCTATCAAAATAACAAAAAGGGGCATAAAGCAGCTGATAATGAAAAAGATGCCTCCAAAAGGTTGCTAAATCTTATGCAAAAATGGAATAACACAAAAATGAAAAAAGAAACGATTATCCCCCCGAAAGGTAATTACATAAATATGTTAGCGTTACCCCCCGGGGAGGTATATCCGATCCTTTTACGTGTTTTTGTTTCTGACCCTCTCTAGGGTTTCAGAATTTTGTACATTTGCTTGTATATAAGTGCACACGTTTATATATACGTTCGCAGATAAAGGGAGCTTCTACTATGGTAACTATGCCAACGGTCTCAAACACAACGAGGGAATGATGCTGTACAGAAACGGAGATGTGTACGTAGGTGGCTGGAAGTTTGGAAAGAAGAGCGGATGGGGTTAATCAGACATGCATATGCGCAGTGTGCGCGTGTGTAATGTATGCGTATTTATGTACTTATGTATGTGCGTAAGCGAATTTCCCATTTGTTCACGGAAGCTCAATGTCCATCACAAAATAACACCTTCCCCCGCAGGAAGATACACATACAAAAAGTGCAAAAGCATTCTGGAAGGACATTGGGAAGATGGATATTTAAAGCACGGAAAATGGATCCTACCAAATGGTTTTTTACGTTTTTTTTTTTTTTTTTTTTTTTATAAAATGATAATGTTGAGCTGATCAATCACCTCTGGTGGAGTTATAAATTTCCCGTTGAGCATACCCCCCCCCCCCTATATGTGAATAAAGTCCACACCTTGTGCTCCTCTGATCTCACCCACACAATTCCCATCTTCCCTCCGCCCTTTCAGGAATGTACTTCGTGGGAAACTTCAAAAATAATAAGCCCTCGGGAGATGGCGTCTGGGCATTTGCGGACCGAACACAATTAAATGTTTTTTATTATGAAGTTAAACAGGTAAAATGAGAAAAAGAAGATATAAAATGAAAAATGAGAATGAGTAAAAAGAGGTTCATCATATATTGTTATACAAAATAATTAACGAATTGCATAATTTATTCATTTGGAAAAGAATAACAAATAAGATGACATATTATTTACAGTTTGTCTATATGCATGTAATACAAATAGGCAATACATACAAATAATATGGATGAAAAAGAAAAAAAAAAAAAAGAAGATACTGACAAAATGAAAAAAAAAAAAAAAACTCGTTCATATAATATACATACATGTACTTATTATAATCCATAAACAAAACATTTAATCACAGAAATTTAAAAAAATTCCTAAAGGGGAAGTTGAACAAGGAGATCCAGATAGTTTACTGAATTATAAACCATTGTATATTACATCCACCAGGTGATAATTTGACAAATTGCGTTGGACAAAATTGGATTTTCATTTATTTTTTCTTACTCCCCACTGAAAAAAGGTAAAAAAAAAAAAAAAAAAGAAATTGCAATCGCAATATGTGTTTGAGCAAAACGATGAGAAAAGCACGCTCAAATGAAGCGCAGAAGGAACATCATCAACGATACGCAAAAACAACCCGTTGCAAAAAGGGTGAAATATAAATTTTCCGTAACAGCTCATCATCCATCATCAGTTATCTCTTACTTTTAACATCGAAGGGGGAGATTCCCTTTTTCTTATTTTTGTAATACTCGAAGTATATCCTGTAAATATTTCAAACGATGGATGAGGGAAGGACGCGGTGTGAATTTGTGTTCCACAGAAGGGGAAAGGTATACACATATATATGTATATGTGGGAGTGCACATATAGTGGTAATGCATGCTTGGGTGGGTTATATACTTAACGACGGTTAAGTGCGCCACGCGTGTCGATATATGTGCATATATGTTTATATGCATGTGTATACATGCGTACATACGCATGTGTATATGTGGAGATACACTTTTCTTTCTGCATACAACGCTACTCGTTCATATGCGCCCTTACCAGTTAATGCTGATGGCGAACCCCACAAGACATACTAAAAATCCATAGTACATGTAGATCAAGTTCTTGTCCTTCTTTCTTGCATATTTCATATCGAAGGAGTATATATATTTCAGAACAGTGATGAATATTGCAACTATTGCAAGGTTAACTATTCTGAAATATTTTTCAACACCAGTTCCAAAGAGTGTCCCCATAAGGGATTTGCAACCTTCAATTATGGAGAAGTCAAACAACCCCTTCTTCTTTTTCCCGATGTTTAATTTCAGCTTCATTTTGTCTTCGATTTGTATACCTGGGGGGGGGGGGAGAGGAATATGATGAGGATTCTTTTAAAATGTGGTTACTGTTGGTAAAGGGAATTATATAGCTCGTGCGCGCAGGGCCTGCTGTTTTCCGTATGTATGGGCATGTTATATAATATAAATATGCTTAGTTAGCTTCACTCTTAGCGCTTGCGCCACTATTATATTACCGGTAAACTATAAATTGTTATTCGTAGGATCTCCCACGGTACGGTTAGAAATATCCTTCAAAAGGATGGCTTCTAATGGTAATGGTGTTTGGGTAATGGCTTATTGATTTGCGGTATTTTTCAATTTCTGCAATGTTTGCAATGTTTGCAATTTTTGCAATTTTTGCAATTCTTGCGTAATATTTTTTCTGTTCTTATACTTTTTGGTTGTTCTTAAGGAATGTTATTTAATCGCAATTCAGATGAAATAACCTTATTTTGCGAGATATGTCTACGTAAATATATATTATTTTATATATTTCCTTTTTGTACTTCAAAGTACTATTTTTTTTGCAAAAACAAAAAATTTTTTTTTTTTTATCTTGAAAAAAGCTACTTGAATCTTTTTCTTATATGTTTATTTACGCAGGTATACTTGTACAAATATATTTTTGCATGTACATTTATGCGTAAATATTTTTTAGGCATATAATTATATTTTAACTTAAAAAAAAAAATGTATTTTAATTAAATTAATTTTTTTTTTTTTTTTTTTCGTCATTTAAGCGAAAGCGATATGCGTCATACGCATTCATAGCATAGTTGGTTTACGAAAAAAAGCAGATAAGTCGGTAATTCAATCCTATATTCAATTCGCCCGAATATTTTTTTTCTTAGAATGAAGCTTTTTTTTTTTTTTTTTTTCGCAGCTAGAAAAATTCATATGGCGGCGCGTAACGAAACAGATTGTGGTGTCGTAGAGTATTTCCTTGCAATAAAACGAAAAGTATTTGTTCTGGTGGTATATAGAACAATTTTTTTTTTTTTTTTTTTTTTTTTTTTAAGCTTAGTTATTCATATGTACATGTAAAAACAATGTGGTTGTAGCAATTATTTTTATACTTTAGCTTTGGGGTTAAATTCCATCATGGCTGACTGTTTCAGAACATGCAGGAATGTATTTATTCTTAGACTAGCGTTTGTCCCCTTCTTCCCTTTTCCTCGTGCCTGCGCCAATGGGGGGAAAAAGCAGTATATATTTATAGCATGCGTCGCAATAGCAACAAGTATGCATATATAAACAAAATAAACAATGGCAAACATTTCATTGTCCCATGGGTAGCTCCATATATAGCGAGATATATATAAAACGTTGTAATGTCATATATATTCCTGGTGGTGGTGCAAACCCCATACATAATATATATTTATGTTTTATATATATTCTGCTATAATACTATGTTTGATAAGCGCTACCAGTAATGAAAGGAAAAGAGGGACAGTACGCGCTGGAATTTATGCCAATGGTGATTTTCGTGGTACTGCATTTGCAGGAACGGTATGATCACCATTTTTGTAATTCTTACAAGATGTAAGTTTTTTGCTTATTGTTTCATTTTATGTACCGACGCTAAGTAGTAGATTTTACTTATACCACGATGTAAGGTTGATCCGTATGAGGCGCGTAGTGCCTTTGTTGTCATTCGGTTTGTTCTGTTACGTTCAGGTTTTATTTCTTCGCGCCAGAAGAACCGTTGGGGTTGGGGGCAGGTTGTATGCATTATTTTTTGTCCGTATTCGACCCCTATTAATTTCGATTCTCACGCCCATGGGCGAATATGTTCCTAAAGATGAACATTTGACAAGTCTCCCCCCCCCCCTGGCCCCCAATTCGCGTAACTGTTCTGTACATACATGCATACATATATTTTATAACTCTTTTTATTTGGCAACACATATACGATTTTTTCATGTTTGTTTTTTGTACCTCCCTTTTTTGGGCGATGCCCCTACATTTTGTTGCGCAAAAATTCACCGCACTAAATGTAAATAAAAAAAAAACCTCATTGAAAAGAATTATATAAAAACATATGCCGTTTTATTCGAGCATCTTTGTGGAAAGGGTTCAGATTTTTTCTCGTCTTTATCACCTGTTCTTTGTTTTTTTTTTTTTTTCTTTTTCCTACTAATAATGAGGAATTACTATTCAATTAACTGCTTAACTTAAATGGAGGTATGTCAAGATGACCCATATCGATAATAGAACAAAAGAAAAAAAAAGAAAGAAGGCAAAGTGAATAACTTCATTCTAATAATTTATCCACCTACTTTACAGTGACCAACTGTCATGACAATTCACACTGTGCATGTTGCTATATATTATACATGTGCGATGTACCCCCTTTTTCTATTTTTAATAAAATTTCTCAGGACGAAAATTAAGGGAAACCACTGATAAGTTTGCATATTATGCATTCGCACAGATAATCCATGCTACAAAGCAATTATGTAAATAGCTACACGTTTGGGAAAGCACACATAAGAGTTTTTTATCTTCCTTTTTTTTTATGTTTCTCTTTACGTTGTTAGGGACTGACCCCTATTTTGGGGTACCCCTTTGTGTGTTGTACTATAAAAAACAGACACATTCTATAACATTAAAATGATGGCGCTGCGGATTTATATTTCTGTTCTGCCCCTCTGAGTCATGGTATAAGGAAAGCGAGCTCTTTCTTTCTCCCCTGTTCGATCTCTAAAACCAGTTTAGCAGGCCATTCCGCCATAATAATGTTCTACCTTCTTCTTAAACGTTGTAATTTTGGTCCCCCATAGGGATGAAGAAACAAATTGCCGGTGCGATGGTTCTTCAAAAACTCTTTTCAAGAAGTACAAAAATAAAAGGCAAGCCAGGACAAAGCAATGGGAAAATATATATATATATATATATATATATATATATATATATATATATATATATATATATATATATATATATATATATATATAATTTCACGGCGCGAACGTGAAAGCATTACGAATAGCACATTGCATCCCCTTTTTCCATGTGCCAATTATTCGGCAATTTGCTTGCATGTAAAAGAAGTTAAAAATTTGTATCATCTTAATGATTAACGGTAAAATAAAGCGCACTTCGTTTTTTCTGTTTTCTAAATAACTTAAAAATTGTTCATAACAATGTGCAATGGAAACACAAGGACAAAATTAAAAAATAGCACATCTATTACTCCCTCCGAATTACTCCTACGGAGTAGCAAACTTTAGACATGTGATAGAAATACAACGTGCTAGTCTTTATGTGCAAATTTTTGCAAAAAGGCTGATTGGAAAAAAAAAAAAAAAAAAAAAAAAAAAAATAGCACATTGTATTAGCGATAACATATATCCACTTACTCTTACATATGTAAGCAAATCTGTCTGTAAAATCCATTGAGGAGATGGCACCTCCCTCCAACGATGCCAATGAATCGGCTCTCATGTAGAACCCCTTGGGGGGTCAGTACACGTTTAGAAGTAGTTGGGATGACCCATCTACGGGGGAGGTGGCGAAAATGAAAAAATGGCAAAACAGGTGAAGGAAACGTAAGCGAGGTTAATGAGGCAAAATGGCTAAGGAGCCGCTTTTGATGAATAGCCGGGGTAGATCCGTAACCCTCTTAAAAAACTACACGTGTGTTCGCCTAAATGAAGGATGCCCTTGAGACGAATATGAATGGAAAAATAATGCTTAGAACAAGTTTCGAACGTTGCCACAAATTGGTGGGAAGGTGTAGCACATGGCACATAGCCGCATCCTATGCTTAGCTTAAAAAAAAGAAGAAAGAAAAAAAAAACACATTACAATGGGGTCGTATGTGCATAAGAAGGAAGGATGGCTCTGAAAAAAAAAGGGTTCACACTACCTGCATGCTATATGTAAAAATTGTTATTTTGTAGAAACGCCCTACCCCCCTAAGGTGAATGCATAAAAAAATTGTAATTTTTTTTTTTTTCGGGTCAAGTAGCATTCGGGAAACGCTTCTTAATCTGTGTATAAGATACCTAAAACAGTTGCGATGAAAATTAAAAAAAAAAAAAAAAAAAAAAGATGCAAAAGAAATGATAAGAGAAAAGAACAAAAAAGGGGGTAGGATCGAAACCGATACATTTTACGATAAAGTATTCAAGGCGCAGGTTTCTTCTCCGTTGATGTTTTCATTATTTCCTACCATGTGAACATTCTTTTTCTCACATTAAAAAAAAAAAAAAAAAAAAAAAAAAACAGTAAATTAATATAACGATAAAAGGGGAAATGAAAGCGGAATCTCGGAAGGGGCAACGAAATGAGGAGTGACATGTTAAGCGAAAGGAAGAGAAGCTGTAGGTGATGAAGTTATAAATTATGTAGATGCGCAAGTTAATGAACGGTACAATCTGTCAAGCGAGACAATCCGCCAAGTGGTACCACCTGTCGAGATGAGGACCTCCCCCATCGTCCACGGGCAAATGTGTCGCATTCATCCTGCGCTGCCTTTTTCTCCAACCGCTTGAAGGCGAATAGAACGCATACAACAGCAGCACACCAGGGGCCCCTTTCCCCAGAGCATTAAAATGTGGGAAGAGTGGGACGATGAGCATTTTGTGAAAATTTTTTTCGACTGGAAGATATTTGCCAAATATGCAAAGGATAATGAATTTAGGGAGCTAGAAGAAGGCATAAAGAAGGAAACTAGCACTTCCAGCTATCTGAACCTAAATGAAGAAGACGTAGAGAAGGAGGCGAATGACAACATTCTCTTGATACTGCAGTCGTTTATTATAGAAAAAAAATACACAGATGTTTCTGATTACCTCGTTAATATAATTTTAAGGTGGAATTATTACACAAGCTTGAGGAGCGAAAAAGAGCTCGATTCTAATGGTGTAAAGAATCGACTAAAGATAAATGTAGATATTTACACTCTACCAGATGTGTACAGAAATTTTCAAGAATATTTTTATTCATACTTTCCATTATTCCTCATCGAAACACAACAATTAATAAACAACAAAAAGGAAAATGAAAATATAAAAGAGTATGACGTAACGTTACTTAACACCCCCAAGGAAATTTACAATTTTGAATTTACCATCAACATAGCTTATGACAGCCTCCTGTATTCAAATCTTTTTTATGGTGATCTCATTATCCTTAGGTTTGTTCCCAAAGGAACTGCAAAAAATGATTCTCATAATATTTACACCCCTATGTTTTGCTCCTCAAAGAGAAATGAAGAAGAGGTAATATCTAGTGATTCTGAAAATGACAAGTTGGAGGTAGGTTCCTCTGGCTCGTGTACCCATTCAGAAGGTTCACAAAATTGTGAGGAAGTTAAGGAAGTGAGGGAGGAGGAGCTTGTCCAAAACACAGACCAAATCGGTATCTCCATGTTAGACGAAAAGGAAAACAAACTCAACGATGGCACCAAGTCGGGAAGACACGAAACGAATGTACAAACGAATGCACAAACGAATGCACAACCAAATGCACAACCAAATGCACAACCAAATGAACAAACGAATGCACAACCGAACGACGAAACGAATGAAGACATTTACATGATCAGAAAATATTGCGTCCGTCATATGTTAGGTTATGTAATTTCAAAAAATAAGGAACAAATAAAAATCAAATTTAATTTGAATTATAAAAATTTTGATATCATTGATAAAGTCAGGAAATATATAATTTACGAAATTTTCGTAGCGGACAAATTGGATTATTATTTTACGCGTGTGTCTAAGGTGATCAGCTTGATTTCAACTCTGCGGTTATTTAACTGCTTTTTCAATTTTAGGAACTCCGCCTTGTTGAATGAAATTGTTGAAGTTAATCCAAGTGGAGAAAGTCACGTACACGCACCTAGCGTCACTTGTAAGGGGGAGGTTAATCAGGATGATAGCACCAGCGAGGAGGAGAACTATATCCATCTGCAGACGAAGAGGAGGAAAAAAGAACACATAGGTGATGAGCAGGTTAACGAGACCAACTCAGAACAAATACCAAATGGAGAACAACAGAAAACCCACCCTGCAGAAACCATACCAGATGAATCATTGAATGGGCATCCAGATATAACAGAGGATATGGAGGAAACACTTAAGCAAAAAATTAAGGATTATTTGATGAAGTTGAAATGGTCAGGAAGGAAGGAAGACATCGGTGTGAAAATTGAGGAGCACACTTTTAATGAAAATGGTAGTGAAAATCATAGCACAAAAAGTAGGATAACCAGAAATATCCAAACGAACATCAAAGGGGAGGAATCCTCCTTATACGAACACACAAATCTAAAGACAAATGATTCCGGGAAGGATAACAATTTAGCAAAAAGGGAACCCCCACTCCTTTGGGAGAAGCAATATGAAGGCTTCCATTACATACCAGAGGCGCTAAAAAATAAATTCCTAAGTATGTACAATAAGTACCAATTAAGGGCCATTAACAACAGCATAATGAATGAGGGGATTACACTCATTCAAGGCCCTCCCGGCACAGGGAAAACTACGACAATTTTGGGAATTATCAGCGCGCTCATTTTTTTTCAAAAGGGTGAAATGAATCCTAGTAGGAATCCCCTCAGTGACAATTTGTTATCTGCCTATGAGGACGGAGAAGAAGAAAAGGGAAATAAGAAGAAAAAAAAGAGCCCGTACGTTTGGATCAATTACGACAAGAAAAATGACCACTGCTATTTTAACGACAACTGCTTCAACGCAATGGAATACGAAGACTTTTTTGACCACATCGAAAAAAACGAAGAAGAAAAAAAAAAAAAAAACGTCTTCCACATTAGTAAAGGAAACAAAAATGAAAATAAGTATGCATATGCAATCCATCTGAGCATTATGAATGCGTCTAGTAGAATGTTAAAGAGTGATGACAACCATGTAGAAGAAAATAATTCAGGTGAAGAGGAAATTCTTAAAAATAATGAAAACAGAATAAAAAAATTGATTGCCTTAACGGAGACATATTATAATTCCTACGTGAACAGCGATAATGTGGCGAAGAAACCCGACTGCGTGGAGGAAAGGAATACCAATGAGAAACTGAACTATTCATACTACGTTAGTGATAGCAGTGCGTACTCTTTTGCGTCCGGAACATCGGGACAAGTATCACAGAAAGGAACGAAAAACGAATTAATGAGCAAAAGTTCGAACCTAATTCCCCTTAGGGAAAAAAGAAAGTGGAAAAGGAAAACCCCGACGGAAGATACACAACAAGCCATTTTTAAAAAGGAAAAGATAAAAAAGCTAAACTTAATTAAGAACAAAAGAATACTGGTATGTGCCCCATCTAACGCAGCCATTGATGAAATTTTGAGAAGGCTAATATCGTCTAGTAACGGAATTCTAGACGAAGATGGAAATTTTTTTAATCCTATAGTTACGAGAATAGGGAGAAATGTAAGCACAGACATATTAGAATTTAGCCTGGAATTTAAAGAACAGTTATTTTTATTTCTTAATAAGAAGGAAGAAAATAAAATTATAAAAAAAAATTTATTGAAAACGTCCACCATTATTTGTTCAACACTTTCTGCCAGTTCAAACACATCCCTAGTTAACTACATTGATTCCTTCGACGCAGTTATAATTGATGAAGCGTCTCAGTCAGTCGAGTTGGATATTTTAATACCTTTGTCATTTTCTTGCAAGAAAATTATTCTGGTAGGAGATCCAAAGCAATTGTCAGCGACGGTTTTTTCGCTATTTGCAAAGCGGCGCATGTATGCCAGGTCCCTGTTCGAACGATTACAAAAGAAACATAAGATGAACAAGTGGAAATATAATTTGTTGTCCATTCAGTATAGGATGCACCCAGACATTTCATACTTCCCAAATAAGTATTACTACAGGAATAAAATTACCGATGCCCCTTATTTTCTATTTACCCTTTTTAAAGAAATGAAAATGAATAAGTACATTGCAAATTTGAAGAATGATTTACGGGATCAACACACGGGAGCAATTATCGAAAGGGAATCTTTTTACAAATTCGATTTATTTCACTTTATGCAAAATAACTTTGGTAATTTATTGCCCCCAAATTTTCACGATATATATTTATGTCAGAAAAATCAAGGGGCAATTGACTGGTTCAGTATACCCTTACTTAGACATAGCGTTTTTTACGATATATCCTTTTCGAAGCAAAGGAAAATAAAAAACTCCTACATCAACATTGAAGAGAGCGAAGCTGTATTGCAGTTTATCGAGTTTTTGCACTTCATCTTTACCGCAGAGAATGTGAAGGAGTGGTACAAACGAATAGGCATCATCACCCCTTATGCTACGGAGAAATTTTTTCTAAAGAAGGAGCTAAAAAGGTTCTTCACAAAAAAGGGTTACAAAAATAATATTTCTAATTTTATTGACATTGGAACTGTGGATGGTTTTCAGGGAACGGAGAAAGACATCATCATATTTGTGTGTGTGCGGACGAAGGGTTCGCTCAAGAGGAGGAAGAAGAAAAAGGATAACGAGGCTGATAGTGACGCAGCGAACATAAGTTCCGCATCTTCCGTGGAGGATAATGTGGACGACGAAGTGGATGACTCTAATATGTTTTTCTCCAGTTACAAACGGTTAAACGTGGCCCTAACTCGAGCCAAATATAATCTGTTCATTTTCGGAAACTGCAGTTTCTTGAAAAAATGCGATGCCTGGGGTAAGATTATTAAACACTACAAAATGAGGAACAAGGTAATAAAAATAAAATACAAGAAATTTAAAACGAGGATGAAAATTTTGTCTGAAAATGTGACAGAGGAAGACCTGTTCGATGAGAAGGTTCAGGTGATTAACAAAAAAATCGAAAATTCTTTTTATAACAAAAATATAATAGATTACAATTTCGTGCCAACTTGTGAGAATGAAAGTCCATCCTTCGATTTGAAAGGTTTCCTTTACTCTGTTGGACTGAGCCAGGCGGAAGAGGACGGAGATGGAGGTTGTGAAGGGCAGAATGAAATAAGTATTAGTGAGAATAAATATGGATTGGGAAACCCCTCAGCAAAGACGGATAATAAATCTGAGGAGAGGGAAATCTTGAACTTTTTCAAGCAGCTGTATAATGACGACTTTGGGGTTGCGGACGAATTTGACTTGGGGCGGGACCAGATGGGGGGGGCACTAACCGAACCGTTAACCGAATCGGTAATCGAACCGGTAATCGAACCGGTAATCAAACCGGTAATCAAACCGGTAATCGAATCGGTAATCGAACCGGTAATCGAACCGGTAATCGAACGAACGAGTTGCACAGATCACCTAATGGAGGTCTGCCCGAAGGAGGGGGAACCATCGCAGATCACCGACCACACCAAGGCCCCGCCAAATGGTACAAACAATGGTGTTAAAAAGGAACCCGTAGAATTAATCGAAGTGATAGATCTTGAAGACGATGCGGAAAGTACAGAACGAATCAGTATAAGCGGAAATGCTGAGGAAGTGAAAACACAAAATTACAATCAGGAGGAATTCAAACAAAAGGGCCTTTCCTTATCAGCATCCTCCGCGTTAAGGAAGGAAGGTTCTGATGTGGATCTCTTCACACGTATAACCAAAGGAGGCGATGAAACAGTTTCCAACATTAATGAAGGACATCCTGGCACAACCCCCACAATGATAGAAATAAATGAAAATTTGATAAACAGTAATTACTTTATCGATATGTTGTATAACCACTGCAAGGTGAACAGAGAGCTCATCCTCGTCGTGCAAAGTGTTCTACCTAATTTTTCACGACAAATTTTATTCAAGCAATAGGTATAACGAATTGGAAAGTTTGGCACTCATGGTGACAGTTTCTCGCTTGTACAAGACGAATGGTAATGTGCAAGGTGCATGTTTCGTTCGTTGGGGAGGAAGTAATTTCCACGGCACAGCTGTCTATATAAATATTTGTATCACATTTGGAAAAAAACCTTCACACAAATAGCACTTATAATTGGCCATTAATTGACAGTCCATTGGCCAATGATTGACCGTTTGCTAATTACCTCCCACACATATTTGTTTTTTCCTTCTTTTTTGTTTACCCTTCCAAGGGAATTCTTTTGCAAATCACTTAACATATCTCCCATAACGGGAAATAAAACAGCAGTCGAAATGAATGCCATTTTGTAAAGCTTCATGATAACGATGGTCACTGCGGCGGTGAAGTTACGTTACTCCGTTTGGGAAAAAAAAAAAAAAAAAAAAAAAAAAAATCCACATATTATGTGCACATTATATGCACATATAGTACAATGTGTTTGCGCATTTTAGTTCACCGTGTTGATGTGTATGTCCAGCCTAGAAGAAGCAAAAAGACTCCTTTCAATAACGCAACGGGAGAGACAGTACACAAAGGGTTACCCATTTGACGTACTTCCATGCCAAATAAGTGCATCTCACGCGAGGTTACGTGTGTCCTCGTCCAGTAGGCCAGCACATATAAACTACGATAAGGGTGATAAAACAAAAAAAAAAAAAAAAAAAAAAAAAAAAAAAAAAAAAAAGCATTTTACAATAGGGGTAGGCATATTGGGAGACAAAATTCCTTCAAAATTATAGTACACTTACATATGTGTTGGCTCATTTGGGCACAGCGCGTTTAACTAGCTTGACCTGCCTAAAAGGGAAAATTGTTCTGAAAATCAAACGGTTTGTTGTCCGCATTGGGCTCATTTCCAAAGGGCCCAATTGGATCATAGCGCAAATTCTTCGGGTTAAAAAATTTATTGTCCGGGCCGACTAGCAATCCATCTGGCCTTAAAATGGGGATATTATTCCGAAGATCCGGGATTAAATTTCGTCCAATGTTCGGATTTTTATCATCAAAATGGTTGTCATTATAGTTTGGTAAGAGGTATGGGTCTGGGGTGGTGTGGAAAGTATTTCTAAAGTGCTCATTTGCGTTGGATTCTATGATGAGTCCTTTCCCTTTATTACTACTGTTATCACTACTCATGTTGTTGCTGTTTTTTTTTTTCATGTGACTTAATATATGTGCCTGGAATACCTGCTCCAATTGTTCCATTTGGACATGCTCCTCCATGTTATCCTTTACACCTTCTTGGACGGTGCACTTATTTACATATTTGTCGACGTCAATTGTGACTGAGTGAACTACGCACGGCTGCGCAGTGTTGATAATTTGTACGACTAGCGAATTCTCTATTTTTACCAAATTCAAATTGTAGGTGTCATTGGTGTCTACAGATTTATACAGAAAGTTATAGCTACTTGAATTGCTTCTCCATTCAGGATCAATTAATATTCGACTTAAAAAAAATTTTCCCTTCTCAGAATCAATCATGTGTTTTATATATCCATTTGAAATTTTTATTTTTTCATAATTCTCTGATTTTTCATATTTCTTTTCATCATTCAGTTTGTAAATAAAATTATTATCCAAAATGCAGCTATGGAAGAAGAGCACCACCAGCTCTTCCTTCTTCATGTCCTCGTGAAGTTTTACGAGATCTTTAAAGGTATTGTGTTTTGCCATTTTGGTGACACCAAGTATTAATTTTTAGGGGGGAGAAATTTGGATGAGCCAAATTCAACGTGTTAACGTACTGTCACTCCCAAAAAATGTGCGCAGCTTCAACGTATACATAAGGGCGCATATAGCACCACTGTCTGTCCATTAAGCAGGCGCATTAAAATGGGTGGACAACACAATGGAGGAACTTGTGCCTTCTCTTAAAATTTTTTAACAAAATTTGCACACGCCACGTCGTTAAATTAACCAAACGGAAATTATTTTGTAAAATGGTGTTGCGATTATGTGGAGGAGATTATCGTACAACGGGATATGCCCCTCCGTTTACACTTTTTCTGGAAAGTATGAACAATTGCTCATGGGACAGCGCTTCTCCTCCTTGGTACATGTTTTTACGCTGAGCATATGAGGCGAAATTTGTTGGGGTGAAAAAATTTCCGAATTTTTTGTATCAAACGAGTTACGCCTCAAACTGCTTCAGTAAAAAGGGTACATTAAGCAAATTAACAAATTAAGGGGTAAAGTAAAAAGGCAAAAAAAAAAAAAGGCGCCTACACAATTTGCTATACCTCTTGAGCGTAGTGGAATGAACAGATTTGAAAAAAAAAAAAAAAAAAAAAAAAAAAAAAGTAACATAAGAAAATATTTACACGACGTATCCGTTCGAGCAGGAAAAATTCTGCCATACATGTGAAAATTACCTTCTTTTTTTTTTTTTTTTAAGTGCCTTCCCTTAAGGTACGAGAAAAAATCGTGTGTTAAAAAGCTGTAGTAGTTACACAAAACGGTGAATTTAAATTTTTTAAATTTTGGAGAATCTACGGGAGGGGTTTTATTTGTTTACTTTTTTTTTTTTTTTTTTTTTTCTCCCCATTTTGACCCTCTTAAAAAATGAATCCCCACACTTCACATATTTTTCCAAATTGAGGTTTCCACATTGACGCATTTTATTTGGCGCCTTGTGGAAGAGGTCGCGCTTTGACGTAGATGAATGGGGGAGAAAAACAGGCCGAAATAGAAAATCAACATAGGTGTTCACTTATGCTGTATGACGTCCAACGCGCGAAGGAGCCATCTTCACTTCAGTTGACGATCAGGAAAATATGTGTTCCAATGGAGTGTACCAATTAAAAAGAATCCTCCTGAGGTACAGTGAAACGGGCCATAGCAGCAGGAATGTTAGATTTTTTTTAAGATTCATTTTACCAGATTATAGGGATGAAAACAAACACCTAAATTTTGAAATACAGCATGAACAGTATGAAGAACCGAAGGCTACATTTGAATATATAAATAATAGCAGGTATGAAGTATCCTTGAAAGACGTAAAATCCAAACATATTGTTGATGTCATTAATTTATATAAGGACAGTGCGGGGAATTCGGATTATTTGAAGCATGGGGGGCCTAAGGTGTATTCGAACAAGAGGAGCATCCAGGTATATGCAGTTCTCCCAACGGGGAGGGAGGCGTGCTCAATGTCAACATATGAATATATGCGCGGGAAAAGCGCGTTCGTCCGTCGCCAATCGCCAAGCGTGCGAGGATTACACCGCACTTTTAATCATGCCTTCCCTTTTTACTTCCTTGTCTCTGCTCCCAACTCGCAGGGATTATGGTGCCCAAGCATATACAGTGAACTGAATGCCATCGCTTATTTAAAAAAGAAAAAAAAAAATAACATTAAGCTTCCAAAATATACGAGAGAAAGTCTAAACTTGAATCACGAGGTGATCAAGGGCAACGGAAGATGGGGCAATGAAAATTTATTTCCAAAAGGTTTCGATCAAAGATATTTAAAGAACATTTTTTGCTACCCATTCGAGAACAATGCACTAAAGACGAGCGAACAGGGTGAAGGGGGAAATACAACCGAAGCGCATATGAATTCTTTTTACAAATTTTACAAGAATTAGGGTATGCCCCCATGTATGTACATGCGCATCACAACACGCACCTGTTGCACGTCTGTTGCGCTGTATGGTGGAAAATCACATATTTCAGTGAATGGGCAAATGCACTAAAACCAGGATTCAGGGTTATCCCTCAATTGTGAGATCCTTTTTTTTCTTCTTTTTTTTTTTTTTTTTTTTTTTTTTTTTTATTCCTCATCACAGTGAATCTCCTCCGTGGTGAAATTCTTTTCCTTGCTCATCCTCTCCTGCAGTAAGATATCTTCAATTGCTTTGGGAGTTATATCCATCTGAGAGGGGAAGCAACGAAAAGGGGTGAATGTGGTACCCACAATATATGAGGGGTTAAAATGGATGTGCAGGAAGATGAGAAGGGGCAGGCCACACATGTAGGTGGGTAGCGGAACGAACCTCCAAGTAGAAAGAAGCAATGGTCGAAATGAGCGCATAATTACAGCGAGTGTTGTTTTTCTTGATTGTGTGTGCAAAGAGATTAAAAACAGTTTCGTCCCGTAGGTGCATGGCCGTGAAGTACTTTAAAATGTATATTATGTCGATGAGGTTAAAAGATTCGTAATTGTTTATCACATAATTAGTTAAATTTTTTACCAACTCTTGATGGTAATAATTAAGATTAATCAACCCTTTAACGACGTGTATGACATCCTCTTTGCTCAGATTAAAATTTTTTTCAAGTATATAAATAATTAGGTGGTCCTGAAATTTTGTGCTAGCCAAACCCTTCCAAATGAAGGAGAATATATAAAACATGTAACAGTTATTCTTCACGCTGGTATTTTGTAGGAAATTCTTTTTGTAACAATCGATGATGCAATGCCATAAGTCTGTCTTGACGTGAGGCAACAAAGATAAGGATCTCGATAAATTAATAAGTTCATAATTTTTGTACAAATCAGATTTTACATACTGAACAATTAATTCGAATATATCGTTAAGTAATTTTTTATTCACAGGCATTTCAATTTTGGCAATCCCAAAAAGGAGATTTTTTAAATCATTGTAATGTATGTTGCATAGAAAAAAGGGAAGGTAATTATTTACTATATAAATAATATCTTGATAATATTTTTTAATCTGATATTTTCTTAATTTATTTTTCTTCTGACCTTCATTTGGATTAGTAAAAATATTTTTATCTTTTAAAATTCTTCTTGATATATCAAAAAGGTACACACTTTCCTGCGGGCTCAGATTAATGCTATGTTCAACATTGTAATTGTTAATAATGTGATTATATAAATTTCGGTCCACATATATATTGTGCTTCATATAAGTTTTCTGCTTCCCGTATGAATAGATAATGGAAGGTATAACATTTTCATATTTACACAACGTGTTGGAACTCAGTCGGAAATTCCAATTGTCTATATCATCGGACATATCACTTGATTCCTTTCCACCATCCGATCCACTGTTATTTTCGTAAAGGTCATAATTCAAATCATCTATACATTCATTTTTTATCATTTCTTTATCTTCATTTTTTATGCTATCAGATGTGGGTGCGCCATTCAGTTGGTGAATTCCTTCTTTCGGACATTCCTTTTTCGATTCGTTTGTTGATTTATTTTCTCCACAGTTTTTCCCCCCTCGAGGGATATCTTCTTCAAAGGGATCATTTGATGGAAGCTTTCCTTCCTTCACAAACTTCTCATGCATGAGCATGCGCAACCTCAAACCCAACAGGGCAAAATATTTCTCCGCTTTAATGTTAGCATGACTGACACTCCATAGTAGCGAGCCGATACACTGCTCATTTAGAACAGAATAAAAGGTTAGGGATTTATCCAGGAGTGTTTCAAACAAATTCAAATTGATATTCTTACTTTTACAGTGCGTATTCAAAATGATACAAATATCTAAAATGTTTAAACTATCTGAGATGGCCAAAATACGGTTATAAATAAGTGAATAAATTTCTTCATTATTATAATTTAAGCATTTCAATCCTTTCAATATTAAAGAACAATCTCTTCCTGTAAATTTATTCATCCATTTTTTTATTTCCTTTTCGAAGAAGGAAAGCATATGTTTATTTGTGTACTTTATCTTACCCATGCTGTATACTATCAGGGCCAGTTCCTTACAGTCAATATCATGCAGTCTATTTATCACTTGGCTCCACACATTGTCGTAGAAATGTACATTGTGGTAACATATAAAAGCGTAGTGGTGTAAAATCATGACTATTTCACTTGTCCTCAGGTACTTCACAAAGGGTAGAATATCATTTGTGTACTTTACCAATTGTTGTTTGTCAATTCGGAAGATATTGTGGAAATCCCTGCACATGGATGACAGGTTACTTATTTCTATTTTTTTCAAGCCTAGAACCATTTTGTAGTTTATTATGGAGCTGGAGTTGTCTTCACCGCAGGGGGGGGCGTCCGCGTGGCTATGGATATGTTTGCACCGGGCATTGGTGCGCGAGGAGGGACTGAAGCAGGGGGGAATAGCACCACGCCCTATCGTACTGCTCCTTATCACTCCGTTACTTATCACACCGTTACTTATCACACCGTTACTTATCACGCCGCTCCCTATCGCGTAGGAACGTTTGGCGTAGGAACGTTTGGCGGGTGGACCTTTCGCCAGGATGAGCTTCACCAAAATGTCTTTCATATGCCAAAACGAGGGGTTCACGTTAGAAACATCTGTGCAAGATGGTCCGAAGTCGGGCTATGGGAAGATGATGAGTTTACCTTCTGCTCAGCGGCTTCTTTGGGGCCACACCTTCCCTTTTGCATTTGCGCATATACATAAAATTTTCCTTCCCAAAGGATTCAAGTTAACATAAAAGGGGGTTATACTATCCAACTGGTAAAAAAAAAAAAAAAAAAAAAAAAAAAAATTAATAACCATTAGGAGAGCCAAACGCCTGCTCGGGGATAGTAGCCCTTCACTCGATGTGACTACCGATTTGGGAAAAGGCCAAATGTGGGAAGGTGCCAGTTTTATACTTCCTCCAGTGTAGAAAACGTTGGAGCGAAATAAAACAAAATAAAATATCCTAGTAAGAACTGGAACAAAGCAATAACAGCGACGTATATGTTCCACCAACGAGCAGCGGGATGTTTTTAGGCCATTTTTTGGAAGAACACATTAGTTGGGAGAAACACGTATTATTTATTTGAACCAAAGGAGGGATGAATTCATTCATCTCCTATACATGTAACGTGTATGTCACCTTTTTAGGTGCGTGGAAAAATGACGATATTATTTTCTTCCCCCCCCCCCCCCCCCCTCGACCTCTTTGGCTTGTCGTTCCCTCTGTGCAACTGTATTGTTTTAGCACCTGTTCGCAACGTTCCTTTGGGTGAAAAAAATGTTATAAAAAAGAAAATCTGGAAAATCGAAAAAATGAGGCATGGAAAAATGATGAGTGTAAGAGATAATACGATCTGTTAGAAATTCCTGCGTTGCATTTTTCCTTGTCATTTTTTCACCACTTTTTTTTTTTTTTTTTTTTTTTTTGTGGCTTCTCCACTTTATGCCATTTTTCCACACATCCCCTCGCCTATTTCAAACAAAGGAGAAGAACCCAGTGCTGTAGCTACAACTACTTTCACAAATAAAATTTCCAAACAATAACACCTTTGCTTTTCCCCCAACACACATTTTTGTGTATCCCTGTCGTGAATAATTTCTCCCCTTTTTTTTTGCAATATAATGTTATAATTAATATGCCATTTTTTTCTATTCCCACTAGTGAAAGAGATTCCTTCCTTCTGCGGTGCAATTTTTGCTTACGAGAAAATTTCGCCGTGATTTCCCTGCTTAAGTGTATCACGGGCGTAGTTCTTCATGCAAGGGAGAAGTTTCACCATGGACACTCCGTCCACATAGCGCAAGACATACCATTGTTCGTTCCCCAATGTGGAAGCTCTCAATCTGAGGTGACCAAAAAAATATTTAAAAAAAAAAAAAAAAAAAAAAGGGCACTGCCATTTTAATATCCAACACATCCAGGTGTTATTACACATGAGCATTTTAAAAAAAAAAAGTGTAAATTGTTAAGAAGGAATTTTCCTTGGAAAACATTCATTATTGGATTTGTCGACGGCTTATTCTGTTAATTTTAAAACTGATTTGTGCGTCAAACATTTGGCGTTGATCTAGATTTTTTCCTTCCCATTTGGCCTCCACGTTAATGCTTCACCCACGCACTTGGTAGGATCCACATAATTCGGGGTTTTCTTTAAACTATTTGACGTAGAGTCACAGAACAATTAATTAGAAGAAGGCTATCCAAAAAGTGGGGAAAAAAAAAATAAAATAAATAAAATAACACGCGCATATGCAGTAGCATCAGCGCAGCATCTGAAATGGTAAGAAACCATTTCATTTCGTATATTTGAAATGATCGAATTGATAGTCCACATTTTAGGCGATACGAATATACCCAGTGGCGCAGTCAAAAATACAGTATGGTGATAAACAGTGTGTATTTTGGAGGAAATACATCTTTCTCTCCCTCCTCCCGTTTGGCACACATGGGCGTGTAGTTATGTGATGGGTATGCGAAGATAAAAGTCCAACCGTGAGCATACACACATACGCACGTACTATAGTGGGAAAACACCCTTGCATGTAGTCGGGACGGGGCATGTCTGTGGAGACACAGAAGCTCAGGCAAACCTTCGCAATACAGTAGGATGGACGATATCGCTATAGGAGTGATCGAAACTGCAGATGAGAAAAATGCCAAGACCAAGTGGACAATGGGAACTAACTCAGAGGTGGAAGGAGAGGGAAACACACAGATAGACTCAAAGAATTGCATTGGCAACCCAGTGGACACCAACCCCAATGTGGACATTTTACCTGCACCGAATGAAGGACAAGAGGAAAGCCAAAGTAATAAACTAATTTTTAACAAAATAAATAATCCGAATAGTTGCCAAAGGATTGATAAGGAAGAAGTGACAGAAATGAACAAGTACGAATATGCATACGAAAGGGAGGAGGTTTTTTCATGCGAAGATGCTTTTGCCGATTCTGTGGAGAGCAATAATTTGAGCTCCTACGATGAGGAAGAAAGAGAACAGATCGACCCCTTGAACGGATACGATAATGGACACAAGCCTAAGAAGAACAGGGGTAGTGAGAGACAGAATTGTCAAGTGATTGTAAGGATAAAGCCAAGAATTAGAACGAACAAATTGAACAAAGTGAACAAGACGAACGAAAATGAAACCACCGGCAGAGGGGGAAATTATGAAGATGGGAAAAATATTGAATATAAAGAAAATTGCCTTTACGTACAGAATCAGAATTTTTCATTTGATAAAATATTTTCTGAAGAAACGAAACAGATAGAAATTTATTCATACTTGTCCAATAACTTTTTAAATAATTTGTTTGAAGGCTATAACTGTACCATTTTTGCTTATGGACAGACGGGGTCAGGAAAAACATTCACCATGGGATTTGACTACATGAACGAATTTTCCGAAAGCGTTGGTATTTTGCCTCGATTTTTAAATGATATGTTTAACATAATTGAAAGGAAAAAGAAAAAAATCGATTTTGATGTATCATGTACTTACATCGAAATTTACAATGAAGAAATTATCGATTTGATAGATTTTAACGAAGAAGATTATCATGAAAAAATAAACTTTAAAAATGGAAAAAGGAATAAAAAAAAAAAAAAAATTAATAAAAACATATCCATAAGGGAAGATATCAACAAAAAAGAAATAATTCTAATGGGAATTAAAAATGAAAAAGTACAAACTGTTAAAGATGTGTTCACTATCCTGCAGAAGGGAAATTTATTTAGGACCACGGAGAGAACTTTCATGAATGATAAATCCAGCAGATCTCACGCAATCTTCACCGTTAACCTTATTCAGAGAAAAAAGCAGGCAACAGAAAATGAGAAAAACAAAGGGAACACCGTCCAGGGGAGTTCAAAGTGTAGGACCGAGCAGTGTGCACTTAACAAATTGGAAGAGGAGGAAAAAAGACGAAGCTTAAACGATAATGATGTAGAGGAAGATGGACGCACGAATGATGAAGAATGGAAGGAAGATGCTAATTCTGCAGACGAGAATAATAGTTGTAATAATAAGGTGAATGAGCTGGACGAAGCAAACAAGTCAGATGTAATATGCTCGAAATTTCATTTTGTCGATTTGGCTGGAAGTGAAAGAGCCAAAAGAACCGAAACCAAAGGACATAGGTTCAAAGAAGGTATCAGCATTAACTATGGACTGCTATCCCTAAGCAACGTTATTTACAGCTTGTCTAGTAATAAAAAGAGTCAGCACATTCCTTACAGAAATTCCAAATTAACCAGAATACTTCAAGATTCCCTTGGAGGCAACAGCAAAACAGTTATGATTGCATGTATCAGTATTGACCCTGCAGATTTTTACGAATCCTTAAGTACCATCAAATATGCCGCAAGGACGAAGAAGATAAAAAACACCCCAGTCATCAACTATGATATTAATAGCGTAGTTATTAACGATTTAAGAAAGCAGTTGTTTAACTTAAATGTAGAATTGAAAAAATACAAAATTGAGTGTAAGGATAAATCATCTGAGGTAGATTTTACGAGGGTTAAGGAATTAGCTAGCCAAAATAAGTTATTACTGAAAAAAGTGAAGAGTTTAAAAATGAAGAGGAAAAAGTTGATTTGTTTGATATTTTATTATATGACCTTGTTAAGGAGGAACAACTGCACACCCATGGATGATTCACTTCGCTCTAACGTCGAAGAAAGTGCTAGGAGTTGTTCTGTAAGTCTGCTCAATCAAAATTGGTGCATCAGCCAAGGGGGAGCAGCATACACAGGAGGAAAATGCACAGGGGGAAAGTTCCCCTCCACGGATGGGAAATTGGTTGAAGGAGATGCCAATGCCATCGTGCATAGTGGTGATAGAGATGAAGATAATGCTAATCACATTGCTTCCGTCTCAATTTGCAAAAAGGGAATTATCATGCCAGACGCCTCGCCCACTACTGATGCTCCCACCAGGACCCATATCACCATGAGCGTGGATTCCTTTTTTCAGAAAAGGGATAATCTGGATAAGGAAAACGCTGCAAATGTGAACAGCAAATTATCCGAACCGGATATATTAATCCATGGTGACCATTGCTCAAAGGGCATGGTCACTTTCACAATGAAAGGAACCCCCAGGGGAGAAGAACAATTGGGCCATTTATGTGGTTTGAGAAGGAATACCAACGAGCACCTAGTCGAGAAGAACAACAAAAAGGAACACGACATGAACATAGTAGTAAGTAGCGGTTCGTATGAAATGGATACGGGTGCAAAAACCTGCAACTGTGTTGAGGGGATATCCCTGCAAAAGAGGGATGACCAGACGGTGCACATGAACAAGAAGTCGCATGATAACCGCAACAATTTTCAAGAAAGTGTGATGTGCTTGGCAGAGAACGCGGATGAGGGAAACGTTCTAACCAGTATGCTAAAATATTCCTCCGTAGAACTATCACCAAATGTAATCGACACCACCTCAAGGAAAGATGCTCCAAACGGGGACATACTCAATGGACAGCATAGCCTATGTACCACGTGTCAGAAAAAACACATGGTCGAAGAGGAAGAAGATGCTTGTGACTCGGACTTCAACACGCTAGAGAAAAAGTACCTGTTTATAAATTTAGAAGAAGATAAAAGGTGCGTAGAAAATATGTTTAGGCAGTTTGAGCTGAACCGATATAATGAGAAGAAACTGAAAGACCTAAACAAAAAGTACAATTCAATTTTTGAAAAAAATAAAGTGTACGAGAAAAAAATTGATGAACTGAAGAAAATGGTGAAGAGGATGAAAAGGTGTGCAAAACTAACTTCGGAGGGAAAATACGACGGGAAGAAGAGAAAATATAAAAAAACGCCAAAAGATGGTAGAGGTGGAAGAAGTGGTCGGGGTGTCGGAGGGGGTGCAAGGAAGGGGTTACCCAAACGACAATACCAACCAGATGGAACGAAAAATCTTCTCCACAGTTCACCGAATGGTGAACGTTCCTATAAACCCAAGCGCGACCACTTTAGCGATGTAGAATTCGAGAGAAAAATGAAAAGCAAAATGTTGAAACATTTTTCAAGAAAAAAGAACCTTACCGATACGGAAGTCAGTGCAAAGGAGAATAACTCATTCTGTACTTATGGAACAACAAGCGTCTCTCATGGACAGACACGCCTAATGGATCTGCTTTATCAAAATTTGAATTATCACAAAAGGGGGGTCATTCTTTTTGACAACCCAAAATTGAATACCATCCTAATCGCAGGAAAACATAAAAAAGGGATGAACAAAAGGGAAACAAGAAGAATTCTACTTTCTGAAAATAATGACAGTGTGTCCTCAAATATTATATACTCAAGTAACAATGTCGATTGGGGTCTATTTGAGAACACTGCTGAGGGTGGTGTGTTCCGTATGGGAAGCAGCGGCAGGAGGGGAAAGCCAATAAATGGGGAGAAAAGAACCGTTCTTAATGTGCTAGATAAAAGAAAAAAGAAGCAAGTCCAAAGGGGAATGACGCAGGAAGGGATGGAAATTTCACATCCGTATGATAATTTCCCAGGAAGTGGAAAAATGGATAACCTCAATTTTGTGAATTACGCAAGGGGAGAGATGAAACAAAAATGGCACACGAGCGATGAGGAGATGGACGAGGAGGATGACACATGCGAAAACAGCCCCTGTAGCAGAGGTAACAGTAGCTATTCGAGCGATGACGAAAGTGAACATACAAGTGGCAATGTATCCCCCAAGTTTCTAAAAAATAAACTAAACAAACTGCAAAAAATTATCAAGGAAGACATATGTAAAATAAAAAGAGTGAACAGGGAGAAAGAAGAATACAACGCGAAAAATGAACTTCTCACGAACAGTATAATGAGTCTGAAGAAGAAGTTACACTATTTACAAGTCAACAGTCAAAATAACAAGAACTGCAAAAAGATAGAAAATATGAAGGGAGAAATACAAAGAATAACAAATGAGAAGGAGAAAATTCAAAAAAAATTAAACGACAATGAGCAACAAATTAAACACTTAAAGGTAGACATTTTGAAAATGAAAAATAATTTTTTAAAAACAAGCACCCTCCTGAAGGAAGAACAGAGAAAGCATACCAATATTATTCGGAAAAAAGAAAATATTATTACCAAGTTGCATGAACGAGAAGAACATTACATCGAGAAACTTAAAAAAAAGGAAGAAATAAGTAAGCAGGCATATTCAAAATTGCTCAAAAGAAATCAAGAATTAAATGAGGAATTAAAAATGTTAAAAAAAAAAGGGCCAAGTGGCGATGTCAGACGGAGTGGCAGAAAGAAGGACACAAAGAATATCCAACCTGAGGGTATCATCCATGGCAACAAATTTGACGATATCTCCCAAAGGGTTAAAAAGGTCGCATCGGATGGGATATGTATCTCCAGTTCATTACATGATGAATATGCACAGCCTTATGGTGATCCCGATGATGGTAATAACGGCGCTAGTGAAGAACACAGGGAGGATGCCACTTCCCTCCAGAATGATGACATTAACGCCTCACCTATCAGTACAATCCTCTCCGATGGGGCCAAATCGGCTTACCTAAATTCAAGTCCATCTATGTGTAAAGCAGAAGACAATCTTTTTTCGTCCCACTCTTTTTATAATTTCAATAATGGCGAATACGAATTTCAGAGCAGCTTCAAAAATGATGTGAAAATTAAAAGCTACTTGAGGGAGTTTATGAAAAGGAAAATGAAACTCAGCTCCCTTAAGGCAAAGTTAGAAAGGGAAAAAAGTACGAACAGACAGGTTAGGAAAATTCTGCAGGCCTTGTATGTAAGGAAAAAAAATGAAGAGGAAGAAAGGAATCATGGGAAGGGCAGCTTTCCTCAGAGATCCCCTACCGCAGGAAAAGAAGAAAGATTTGCACAGATGAGTTGCACTGTTAATGAAGGTAATGAACGAGAGTGTAATTCCGGACAACCAATGGTAGAGGAACCGCTTCGAAACACAGTGACCACTATTGAAATGGAACAATACGGGCAAAAGTTACGTGACAATGGAAGGGAGAGTAAGGAAGGCATACTTGTTAAGGAAAATTTTATCCCTGTGGAGGAGAAAGACGGGGGAGAAAATTCGCCAATTTTATTAAGCGATGAGAAAATAGACGAAGAAGTAGTATATTACGAAAACAAATTGAAAGAATCAAATGAACTTTTAAAAAAACTAAAAAGAGACATTGTCACGAAGAAGGAAGAATTCATTTTACAAAAAGTGGTGAAACAGTTGCTCAGGAAGTTATATTCCAATTTTATCAAAAGGAAAGAAGGTGAAAGGAAAATAAAATCTTTAAAAAAATTTATCTACTCAGAAAATTTATTTATATCAAAAATTTGCAACAACTTTTTTTACCTAACAAATGTGATGAACAATTCAACATTCCCGATTGGTGGCCAGCACTATTTGAATAACCACTCCATGGCCCAATTTTATTCGAACCAGATAAATGATACATGTGAGGGGCATTTCAATGGAGGGTATAATTTGACTTGTGTAGAGAAACACATAAAGAATAACGATGCGGGGTTAAGTACCCTCTTACCGCTGTACAAATTTTACCAGGGTAAGGGAATCCTTCCATCAAATGTCGAAGCGCGTGACACCATATACGGCAGAAGGAGAAACACCTTCAGCATCCTGACGGGTATGAACCCCACTCTTGAGATGAACAAGAATTACACAAATTTGAAAAAGAGGAGCTATAAAAGTAGACTAATCGAAAATTTGCAGCTCAACCATTTTAACAAAAGGAGAGTTATTCTATCCAGAAGTAGCAACTTCGTCCAGGATGATCAGAATGACAAAAATTGTAATTTTGGAGAAAAATGGGGGAAAAGATATTCGGACGGATTCTCCTTAAACAGAATTCGTGACACACAGGAGAGTTTTGCACTTGATGATAAGTTTAACGGAGAAGTGCCCACTGAAGGGAATATAGGGGATATCCCCCAAAGGTATGAACAAATAAATTGGATGCCAAATGAGGGGGCATCGAATGTTAACCTTAGTGCGCTCAACCTTTTGCATGATAAGAATATTTTTGGCAAAAGCGAAAATGGAAATTTCATTCGTAGAGTGCATGATGACAAAGGAGAGAAGGAAGATCAAGCTATAAACGTGGTAGACGTGGTAGACGTGGTGGACATGGTAGACATGGTAGACGCGTTAGATACGGAGGAATATTCCCTTGATAAGTCCCATTATCATGCCCTGCCGAATTTAAGAATGAAAAGAAAGACTATAGATAACTGTTACATTTACGCGAATAAACAGAATGGCGATAATTTTCTCGACTATTACCAAGACGTCTTTTCACGGGGGCATTACGACGTGAAGGGCGATAGGGGCGAGGAAGAAAAGACACAGAGAGTCATCACCATTTCGGATCCAAGCCAACGTTTATTATGTGTTAAATCTGAAGGAGAGACCTACCAACAAAAGGAAGCACCACAGAGGGAATCATCTTTGTGCAACGGAAAATATGATCAGAGGGAGTCCTCTCCACTTGATTCGTGCACACATACACCCATCGTAAATACATCCATCAGTAGTGATGCTTTTCCAAAAGAAAGAACTGAATTTGTATCGTCGATGCCATTAGAAGGGCGTGTTCCACACGAGGGTTGCAACATTCCGAGGGAAAAAAGAGACCATATTTCTTACATGGTGAAAAAGGGAAGCCAAGAATTAACCTCTGCATTGGCAAACGTACTCATTGATGGAGAGGATTGTCTAGCAAGCGACACAGCGAAAAAGGAGGATGGTACGATTGGCGCAAAGTATGACAATGGAGATTCCTCAGTAGGCACTGACACCGGCATGTACAGCAACCCATGTGACATTCCCATCAAGGAAGAAAGCAAGGAGAATTTGTTGCCCCCGTTGGGTAGGACCGATCAACATTGGAGAGAAAACGGATTGAAATTCAATCTTGCTCCAACACAGATGAGCGAAAATAAAACTCGCAACGAGGATGTTAGGGAAGACCCCATGGGGGGTGTCCCCAAAGAGGAAGTAACAGAGATGAACAAAACTGTGCCTACCTTCAACGGTACTGGTGCAGATGGAGTGAAAAAAAGACAGTCAAAGTTTTGCTCCATCAAGTCGAAGAGCGCCGAAGGTAATAGCAGGATTGTTTGTGGTGTCTCGAATATCAAACGCGCTTTCAAAGAAAGGGAGAACAAATCGAATGACGCCTCAATGGATGGCACAAGCGTGGCAAGGGAGATGAACATCACAAGTGTATCGGAAAACGGTTCAGTAGAGCACCAAACGTCCAAGAACATGGAGATGAGGAATATCAACTCAGGGGAGGAATCTCAGATGCGAAGAAAAATCACTTCAATAGATACCGAAACGAAGTTGGTGAAGAAGACGAGTGAAAACAAATTGTCAACTAAGCAGACGAATGAAACACTCCACCACACTGTGTTAGTACAGAAGGAGGAAGACACATCGCATAAGACTCAAGGAACAAAGGTTCAAATGGACCCCACCTTAACTGTCCACTGGAATAACAGGAGCAATAGAGATGAAGCGAACTGTTGGAACTATGGTAAGCCAAACGAAGGGGGGGAGGAAACCCGAAGTAACAATCTGCAGTACGGAATGAATCAGGAAGATTTTAAAAAGATTGAAAAGATACACGAAGAGAGCATTAACAATTTCAAAAATAAAATGAATGATATAGGGATGAACAGCGAATCATTCAGTAGCATCCATATGATGGAAAAAAAAATTAAGGGATATTTTGTCAACAGTGTGAATTACGACGCGGATAATAATATCGGAGAAGAATTTCCATATAACAAGGGGAATGCAGAGAAAAAGTACAAAATTTTGTGCATGAAAAATTGCCATAAATATGGGGTAAGTGGATTATGTGTTAAAGGATCAAATAATAAAAATCTTACCATATTTAGTAGCTCAATAAATAATATAAAACTATGGGATGGTAAAAAAGCTGTTTGGAATTATGACCATGTGAATTTAAAAAATGAAAAGAGTACATTTATAAATAGCATAATTGTGTCTTTTCAAGAAAATTGCTTTTTTGCTGGTATCAACAGTTATGTACACCTATTTGACATTAGAACAAATCCTGTATCTTTACAGAAATATTACTATAGTGACAAAAATGATGGTAGCTTGTTAATTTCCCTTCTAAATGATAAATCAGATTATGTGCCTTTTTTGTTACAAAATGGGGGCATTTCCACTTTTAGCGGCGCACGGGCAGATGGGGATTATACCTACGAAGGCGTGCACAATCTGATGGAGCACAACGCAAGTGAAGATGTAGTTAGGCATGCCCTGGGGGATAATTCCCTTAAGCACCTACCTTCCAAGGAATGGAAAGAAGAAGATGGTGGTAATGCTAACCACGAAATCTGCAACGAATGGGGCAACCAAAAAAGCAGTCTTTGCTATAGCAAAACAGACGGAGCTGAAGAGGGTGGAGCAGACAAATTAAAACATATAAGAGATGTCGAGAGTTTCCAATCCGAGTACTGCATATGTGCCTGTGGAAATGAAAATTTTATTAAAGTTTTTGACATAAGAAAAAATGATGACAATATGTGGCTAGCCAAAATACCAATAACAAATAAAATCGAATACATAACACAAATTCCGATGAAAAAAAATGGGAAAAATATTACAAAGGATTCGAACATATTAAAAAATATAATAATAGCAAGCAGAGATAAGACGGTGAAAATATGGAAGAAAGGATGGGTGTCTTTTTACCCTCCCTCATACGATTGGTGCACTTCTCTCTCCAATTTTAGCCTTTCTGATTTGATGAAAAATAAAGGTATCCAAAATCGGCAGGACGAGTCAACCCAATATGCAAATAATTTATTAAATTATGATTCTTTAATCGTGTCTGGAAGTAGAGATTCTCACCTGCGCTTTTGGCTTTACGCGACCGACAGTACAACGAATGAGTTTAACCGGTTCATGAAAATTGTTAAAAATGCCCACATGGTCGACATAACCAGTATAGCCAAATATAAAACCAATGGCCTAGTTACGACGGACAGGTACGGGCACAGTTAGGTTCATTTCCCCCACCCCTTTTACTCCATCTGTTCATTCCACCTCTTCGCCCCATCTGATCATCCCATTTTTACTCGTCCACTTCTCTTACCCCTGCAGGGACGGATTTATCCAAATGTGGGACTGCAACTTATTCGTTAATGATAACGACAAGGCTTTACTAGATATGGACATTTATACGAACCAGCTGAATCTGGCAGTTAGCAAAATTGGGAAAACGCTCAGGTAGGGCCTTCGCATTTGTGCACATATACGTGGCGCATTTACGCACATGTGATGAGCAGGAATATTTCTACATCCGTGCCACTATTTTTGTGTATACACCAGTGCGCATCCTATCATACTAGAGAAAAAAAAAAATTTGTTAACCACGCCACCGTTATACATTTCTGGAATACTGCCACGACCACTACTCTTTTCCCTTTAGGCACTCATCAAATGCTATCAACAAGGTCATATGTTATGAAAACCACTTTTTAACTGCCTCAAGTGACGGGTCCATTAAAATATTTAGCGAAAAATAAGCGTATAGTATTTTACCCTTACAGATAAAAATATGTGTAACCCTCTTATATTCCCCGATGGGGATGTATCATTTTTTTTTTTTTTTCAAAAAAAAAGGGGATTTGTGGTATACGCCCCAATGGATTAATGCTATGGGCATTTCAACGACACCTGGATACCATGTCCATTTGTTCATCATCTTTTTTTTTTAAACAACATTTTTCCCCATCGATAAATTGAAACCACGATCCCTTCGGAGCTTCGGTACGAGCATACATAACCATAACATGAGACAAAATCGAATTCGAGTTGCTCTCTGTAGCAAGAAACTGCGCGCACAAAATGCCGCAAAAATTGGTCTTTTATCTGGTTAAACAATTTTATGCGGTTGACAATCACCAGACCATTTGGAAAACTTGTAAAAAATGTTTTATTTGTTGTAACGCATTCTGTATGGTTAATTGTGCATGCCCCTTCAGTAGCTTCTCTGTTGGCGCACGAAAAAAAAAAAAAAAAAAAAAAAAAAAAAAACACACAGTTGAGCAAGTGTTGCCCCTTTATTTCTGCGTGTATTGCGAGATGGAAGTGTAAAACCACATTTTAAGAGTTTCTAAGGGGACAACTTAGTTTTCTTCCCATTGATGCTGAAGAAGAATGTTTGAATACGATGCGAACATGACATCGTGTACTGAAACCTGCATTTAATTATTTTTTTTTTTTTTCTCTCATGATTTATTCCCACATTTTATGGCTGGGAGAAATTGCCCTATAAAATGAAAGCAAACTCGTAACAAACTCCCAGCCGTTTTGTGTAGCATTTCGCAACGTAGCAGAATTGTGACATCGAACCTTTTTCCTAAGCCAAAGTCACGCAAAATGTTGAGGTAAATATAAAGTCATTTTTCTTCTTTTTTTTCTTGTGTACCTTTGCTGATATACTGGAAAGAGAAATCTGGCGATTTTTTTTTTTTTTTTTTTTTTTTTTTTTTTGGGTGGGTATTTCAAAATAGCTAGCCAAACAGCTTCACATGGTGAAGGAAAAAATAGGTTATGTACAAGCTCATATATAAAATCGTATGAACTAGGAATTGGCAGCACGATAGTAAGAAAACTTCCAGTGTGCGTACTTTCTTACTTGTCCTCTCCTCGTTCCCGTTTTAACGCCTACAAGGTGTTCCCAACCGTGCGTGCTTCCCCCCAACTTGTTATTACAACTTCGTTCTTCATTTGCTTATTAACCCCCGAGGAAGGTTTTGTGTCCACCCTGCACGATGCAAATATGAACGATAAGAAAAGAAGCATCACGTTCTTAATAGCTGAAGAGCTCCCCTGCTTGGATGAAAAGAATGTCAAATTGGAAAACGAAAGGAACATAAAAAATTTAACTGCTCTGTTAAATTGTTACACTAATCATGATGCTCAGGATGACATCAGCGATTTTTTAGCTAGCTCCTATAGGAGCTTCCTAACGAACTCTATATGTGAGGAATTGAAGTGTGCCACTAGCACAGATCTGAATAATTTAATTGGGGTATGTCTTGATATCATTAGGAACAATCACCAAACATTCGTGTACCAAAATATTTATTTCATCAGTCTGAATACGTTATTTTTTTTGCTAAACAAAGTTGATAATGTAAGTGAATACTTGGAATATTTGTCGTGCAAACTTTTTTACGATTTAATATTTGCTAATCTTTGGGGTGAAGATAATCATATTGAAATATTTGCAAAATTGAATTATATTAATTTTTTTATCTCGTCGAGGATTTTTAGCAAGATCATAGAGACACCAGATGACGATGATCATGTAGCCATCCCCCCGGTTAACATAATTTTGAACCTCCTGTCTATTGCACTGTTATCTGAGGAGAGGGAAACTCCCACTTTGGACAAAAACAGGATAATAGGTAGTCCCGGAAGAAGGGTAAGCAAAAACACCAATCATGACAATACAATTTTGACGAATGATGCACATGTGTCTCCATTTTTAAGCACTCCTTGCATTTTTCCGCATTTGCGAGATGGTCGTCCGTTCCCTCACGTGAATCTACAAAATGGGGAAATATTCGCAAACCATATTAATGACAAAGTGTTACTATATAAAAGGCAGAGGACGGGTGCATACAAAGACCCGCTTGAAGAAGGAAGGAGGAAAACTGATCAAAGTAACGGTCATTCTGACACGACTATGGTTCCATCGAAGGAGGAAATAATTATTAAAATTTATCAAACGATTATTCAGTTGGTCATGAAATTTGATTTAACCATTTATATCATACACGAATGTATAAATGTTCTTCTAAATTTGTGTGAGAAATATCATCAGGAATTACTGCTCTATGATTTTCTGTGGCTACACAAGTTTTTCCTAAAAAATGACACAATGGAAAAGACGCAACGGTTTATTGCCTTCATAATACAGCTAATTACCAAGTGTAAAAAGAAAACGCAGAAACAGCTATATTTTAAGTTGTTAAAAGATTTTAATTCCTTTTTGGACCTCCTGTTTGTGTCGAACTCGGATATACAGGCGTACGCTAAGGATTTTCTATTGTCGCTAAATATTGCGAACGCACCTTTTGATAGCGATCAGAAGGTGTCCAACCAGCGTGACGGTAACGTGGCAACCAGCAGAACGTGCCACATAGCAGCCTGTGCACAAAGTCAGTTTTGCAAAATCACAAATTTAATTTTGTTCCACATGGATTATATCAATCATGCTAGCACTGGTCAACCTGTAGATGAAAAGGACAAAGAAACGAAATATGATGAATTTTTTAAAAGCGGAATCGGGCAGGATCCTCTGCTAAGAAGTTATATAAACGATCAAGTTAATGTAAAAAAAGGGAAATTATTTTGCAAAGATATGAAGGACTCAGATAAAAATACCATCATCAGAAATAATATAATCGAAATGGAAATTTTGGTTAAAATACTGGATTGCCTTTTGGGCCTTGTTCCAGACAGGACCAGCGCCAGTGTGTGCTTTATTTTTCTTTTCATACACATTTTGAAGTTAATTAAAAAAGTAAGTAAAAATGAGTACTTTCAATTTCCTAATGAATTTTTCTTCTTTTTGAAACATCTATTCATCCAAGCAGTGTACGTGCTGGAAGGCATAGACAAGATGGAGGACAAACTAGTGAGTGACCAAAACGGCCAATCCATAATCGATCATTTTAGCATCCAAAATGAAGCCAGCTATAATAAAAAGGGAAATGAGACCCTATTTGAGCAAAAAGAAGTGAAGAAGATGATTGAACGAATCCAACTTCGGGCTGAGGGCAGAAGCGAAAAGCTGCTGCTTTTCTTACTAGAGGAAATGTATTCCACAGTTATATTCTTTTTAATGCCAGCTCAGGAGAATTGGGCCTTTCTAAACTCATCCAATTGTTATTTTTTCAAACAAGTTCTGCTAAGAATATCTCATTTTTTCTACAAAAAAAAGGCAAGTGTAAATATGATGAAGTTCTTTTTTTTGGACCATGTTTTTAGAAGAATTAAAGAAAAGACCAATTGGAAATTTAATCATAGGAACGTGAAGCATGATCATTATTACTGGCATCATCATCCGTATATTTATTTTGATGAGGAGGGCATTATTTCGCCAAAGGGGAAGTTAAATTATAAGAAGTATGCTGCCTTTTTTTTTGAAAAGACAGAGTATATATCGGGAGAGCAGGCCTTTTATTTTGCGTTTTGCTTAGATTATCTAAAAACGTTTATCCTCTTTGACGAATCTATAAATTACGATTCAAAGTGGTGGAAATATAAAAAGCTAATTATAAGCATATGCAAGGCTCCCATTTTTAAGTATAAGTTTTTCTTACCCGCAAGAAACACAAGCAGCTGCTTCTCTCAGGCAGTTGATGTTCTACACAATGTGTATTTAACCATTTATAGGAGTGGAAGGGGTAAGAAATTATTGCATGAAATTTCTCTTCTGCTACTATTATGCTGCGACAAAGCGTTGAGAAGCATTAAGAGGGATAATGTTATTTTTTATGGGGAAAAGGTGGTGGGTCTCAAAAGGTGTTACAGAATGAGGGGGCGTTCCTGGGACGAATTCCACGATGAAGACAAAACGAAGAGCAGTGAAAAGGAAGAACCTATTAATATCACAAATACGTTTGAAAAACCCTTCAAGGAATATTATTTAAATAATTCTTTACCTGTTTTTATAAAATGCTTGAGCGCCTTAACAGACATAGTCAAATTAAACATCATGGGGTGCTGTACACTTGACAACACGCGGATTATAATAAAAAAATCGAAAATTGAGAAAAGAAAAAAGAAATGTCGTACAAATCTAAAGAGTGAAAGAAGTTTAATTCTCCTCAGTCACAGATTTATGTGCAATTTTTGTAAATGTCTCATGAAGAAAACGAGCGAAGATTTTTTATACAGCGCTCGAAAGTATGTCCTGAGTTTCATTCAGCATTTCATAGCATTGAACACCATTTTAACGCTCAAGTATAAATTAACAAATCGCAAAAATTTAAGCGTCGATAAAATTTTGAGCTTTTGCTTTTATAACATTTTCACTGATCATGATGTAAGCGTTTTTTCAATAATATATTCTATTGCTTTTTCCTTGAAAAATTACCTAACGTTGTGCGGGGCGAAAGTTAAGAAGTCAAACCATTATCTGGCGGTGTGCGATGACTTAATATTCCAAATTGTTGATGAGTATTACTCTTACGATTTCCCGTAAGTGTTTATGCGGCGGTCTGCACCTCCCCCTTTGTATTGTCCGCTTGTCCTTTCCGCGTGCTACACATTTGCGCAATTGCAATTTCCTGGAAATTTTAATTACGATGATATGTCCGTTTTGCTACATGGGGTTGTCACCCTGTTGTTGCTTAACGTAATGTAGAGGAGTGTCGAATAGGGCTGTAAATGGCCCATCAACACCTCACATTTATTTCGCTCATTTTTCCATTTTACCATTTTTCTGTTTCCCCACCTTTGCAGCGAAACGAATTTATGGGAAGAGTACATATCCAAAACGATTAACTTTGACTCGTTAAAGCACACAAGCGTAGATTGCCCCGGAGGATAAAGCAGCCCAGTGAGTAGGAACACAGTGTAGCGCTATTCTGGCTATTCATGGGATGCCCCTATTGAATGATCATTTGTTGCGCCTTTTTTTGAAATAACATTTTGTATGTCGTGTTTCATTTTATTTTACTTTATTTAATTTTTTTTTTTTTGTCTGTGTCGTCAATTTTTCTTGCTTCAATTGAATTTGTGCCCGTTTGTTTTTGTTGCGTTGTAAATTTCGAAAAGAAATTACGGAACAGGTGTACCTACCTTTAGGAATATTTTGCAAATTAGGAGAACGAATGTAGTTATGTAATACGGTTAATTTTTTCCTGATTTTTATTTATTCTTTTTTTTTTTTTTTTTTTGTTAGAAGCTTCAGCAGCGCATGTGTAAGTAGTGACAACCACGTGCACATTTGTAGAAATAGTGCTACATTAAAAATATCGAGGAATTCCTGAATACATATGTTGAAAATGTGTCATTTGGGCCAGTTAAATAATTTACCATGCCTCTGGTAACTTCAATTTTCTAATGTTAAGAGCGGGAGGGGGCGATAAATTCTTTGACAGTTTAAGTCATTTTTTTTTTTCTTACATGTCAAGCGTACCAAAAAGTGGGAACAGACGAAAGGGAATTTATCGTAACAATAGCATTGTGCACACGTCGCAAAATTGGAGATTAACAGCAGCTCAGTTGTGTATCGTTTTGTATCATTTCATTGGTTCTGTGTTAATCCTTTACCCACTGGTTCGTCCCTTCCGCGTCCTTTTCCGTTCTTTATCACATAAGAACTTAGAAATTCACTGTTCATTTGAGTGAAGTTATATTTTCCCCCTTCTCCTATGCACACATATGCATAAAAGGTAAAATTAAGGAAACATCCTTGTCTTCATTCGTTAAGCTAAAAAACTGAACGTTCCAGAATGTTAGGAAATTATGTAATGATGTATGTTATTGTACGTCAGTTTATATTTTGAGAAATGGGAACCCCCAAAACTGAGGCAAACATAATGCTTCATCCGTTTTGAATTAATTTGTGAGGAGGTAGCTAAAAGGAAAAAAAAAAAAAAAAAAAAAAAAAAAAAAAATATGAACAGCAAGGTGAAGTGTTCACATAGGTGTGTACACATACGGATATGGTTATATATATATATATATATATATAGTATTTTTTTTTTTTTTTTTTTTTCCAACCCAGAAACAGACATATACACACACACGGGAACAAAGTGATGGTTCGTGTTACCGCGCAGCAATTTGTTGACTGTCCTTTCTTTTGAAAACGCAAATATTTCCATATTCATCAATTTTTCACCATTTCCAAAATGGGAAAAAAGTTCCTATAAATTGCGTAGGATTATTCTATAGGTACAAATTGATGTACACACTCTTATACATTTTTATCTTTTTACATTATATGTTACTGCCTGTTGATATTTTGTGAATTTTTTAATGAGAACTTAATTGTATACAAAGTGTTGTAACATTTTTTTTTTTTCTGTGTAACTTGAAAGAAGATTATAAAGGAAAAATATAAAAAGTAGTACCATTCCAAAATGTTGAAACGATGAAGAGGAATAGATTTACGTGTAACATGTTTTTATACAATCTGGTGTATTTTTGAAATATGTAGAAAAATTGATGTCTTATTCAGCACAATTTTTAATATATTACTTTTTTTTTTTTTTTCTTTTTCTGTAGTGTATTTTGCATATGACACATTTACACAGCGCGCCAGAAAATAATTCTCCCAGGAAAAGAAGCCATAGTTTTTTCGTTCCATCCGTTTGCACAGAAGCAAGAAATTGAACCTTTTTTGCAATAATTCATATCACTCTTAATTTGCGTATTCTGGAAACGGGCAGCCGCATCTGCGGAAACGTAGAAAGTTAGCTGCTTTGAAGTGTTGTGTCAAAATTTTAAAAGGGTGTACATTGTCAAAATAATGCCAAAGGGGGTTATAGGAGCTGCCTATGCCCATGTAGATGTGTGCACTTATATAGGTTTCCTCCCTAATTGTAAATCCTTAACTTTTTAGGTTTAATATTTATTTTTTCTCCGTTGCAATTTTTTTTTAGTTTTTGCTCTATGTTTTTTGCACTTTATTTTCTTAGCTTCATGTTTTTAGCTTTATGTTCTTAGTTTTATGTTTTTAGCTTCATGTTTTTAGTTTTATATTTTTAGCTTTATGTTTTAGCTTTTCTCTTCTTTTTCCTTCTCTGAGCACAAACTGGTGCGTGAATATCTATGTAACACTGGGGCACCCCTCATTCTGCACGTAAACTTGAGGAATGATAAAGGACGTAGAGTAAATTGCGCGCTTAAGGAATACTTCTAAGAAAAAAAACTAACAGATTAGTTCTGAAGTTAACATATCAGGCACAATCGAAGTTGCCCCTTTTTAAATGCAAATGATAAAATAGACAAGGGAACCTTTTTCTAATCAATACAAAGAAATGTATTTACTAAGCTTACTTTTGTTACTCTCCTGAAACAATCCCCAAATATTAGCGAACAAGTGATTGACGCTAGCGGCTACAATATCCTAACGGGAAAGCATCACAAAGCCTGAAGCACAATGGATGCTCATTTAATGCACTACACGCAAAGTAGAAAGGATGGGCTTTTTATTAGAAACAAACAGTGCTATTATAAAATCCATTTAGCAAATACGAGGTATGAAATTATTAAAAGAGTGGTTGAAGAATCTGAAAAATGGATTGAAGCTAATCCGGATTCTACTGATTGGGACGTCATATGGCTAGACACATCTATATCCGACGATAGGTTCAGAAAGTTGAAAAAGTTCCAAAAAATTAACCATTTCATTGGAATGAAAGGAATAACAAGGAAAGATGAGTTATGTAAAAATTTAAAAAAAATGAAAAAAAAATTCCCGCAAAGTTACAATTTTTTCCCTCTCACGTGGATCTTACCGAACGAAATATCTGACTTTATAAATTATTTTAAAAAGGAAAGTGGGTCCAAGACATACATAGTTAAGTTAAAAAATTCATGTCAAGGGAAGGGCATATATTTAACAAAAAGTTTGGACAATATAAACAAATATGACAGTTGCGTTATTCAAAAGTACATACACAAACCGCTATTAATAAATGGATTAAAGTTTGACATTCGGCTGTACGTTTTAGTGACAGGTTGTGATCCGCTGAGGATATTTTTGCACGAAGATGGCTTAGTGAGATTTTCAATAGAAAAATATAAGTTACCGAAATCGAAGAATCTGAAGCAGGTGAACATGCACCTAACAAATTTTTCTATTAACAAAAAGTCAGATAAATTTGAAAATTCGCTACATCCTGATGATGCAACCACAGGACATAAAAGAAGTTGGAAAGCATTCTTAAAGAAATTGAAAGAAGAAGGGTTGCCCATGGATTCAGTAATGAAACGAATTGAACATATGATTGTTAAAACGATTTGTTCAATACAACCTGAGTTGAAGCATTATTACAACTCAGCTCATATTAGTGATTATTCCAATAGTATGTGTTTTGAAGTCCTAGGGTTTGATATTTTACTAGATTATAAATTAAAGCCTTGGCTCCTTGAGGTGAATCACTCCCCTTCATTTGCGACAAGCTCCCTCGTAGATGAGAAGGTAAAATATGCAGTTATCAGAGACACATTGAACATGCTGTATATGCACTCCAAGTACAGACATATACACATTCAGGAGTATCTGAATTTGCAAAAGTTTAGAAAAAAGTATAGTGACGTTTTAGTAAAGCACAAAAAAGAGTTGAAGGAAAAGTTAACTTTGAGTCGTTTCCATTATGAAAATAGGAACTTGGGTGGGTATAAAAGAATTTATCCCTTGCTCGAATTGCTCGATTATGAAAATCTTATTTTGTTCGTTTCTAATGCTTGGAACAAGTCCATTGGAATACCCTACTGTATGAAAAGAGATTCGTTTGAATACCTGTTTGAGGAACCTGCAAAGAGGAGGAGTCACGCGATGGAGAAGCTAGCTATAACGAACAATGTAGCCACGGAAGAGGAGGATCAGTATGAGGAGGAGCAGCAACAGTTGTATTGGCTGAACGAGGTAGAGTGTAATAAGTACTGCCACTCGGATCGGGTCATGGCAAACATGAGCAACTGCTCCACCTCGTGTTAGGTGGTTTCCACACTGGGCATGTTGACATTGGGCGTGCTGACAGCGGTGGTGCCTCCTCGCTCATGTCTTATACCTTCCCTGCGCCGCATAACAAGTTACAGAAGTAGTGTGGCGAGAAAACCAAAGGGGGAGTGACTACCTCCGTACAGGACATGCCAGCAAGAAGGGTCGATTGGATATCAAGTGAGCTATTAAAGTTGATCACACACATATATATGTATATATGTTCGTGTGGGGGATAATTTACAAAGGTAAACAAGTGTGTGTGGGGTTTTATGTGCACTGGGGCGGTTTGATAAGGTACTACAAAAAAAAAAAAAAAAATATATATATATTTCAAATTATTGTACATATAAAAAATATTCAAAATGTGAAATTAAGGTAACTTCGTCAATGTACATATGTATATTTTGAAATTTACAAAACATAAGAAGAATGCGCGGGACACATTCAAAGGGGGGATACGAATAGGGGAGTGATTTATTGATAGGCATATATTTACACCACGTGAGTACATTAACGCCAAGGAAGTAATACATATATTAACAACAAAAAAAAAAAAAAAAAAAATGTAATAGCAATGGAACAACCGTGAAGTGGTAATGGTGTGATCGTGGCAATCAAAACGGACACGTGTGCACGCACAACTGGGATGTGAAGAAATGTACACATTGGGAAAGGAACCAGGAAGTTTGTATCCCTTTTATGAGTCTTAAAAAAAATAAGATCCCTTTAGAGTTACACAAAAGAATCTTTTCTCCGTTAAACCTATAAATGCTTCAATGAAGCTTCATTCCAGCTTCGAGCAAGGGCAGATGAGGGTTCCTAATATAGAAGTTTTCATTTTTATAATTTACAGTGAGGAGATGCAGTTAGCACATTTCGTTGATATGTTAATTACTTTTTCATTTTTTTCCGTTAACTTTATTCTTATTTGATACTTCACTTCTGTTCCGTTTTTCCATGCTTCCACTCTACCGGGTCGGTTAGCATATGAGCGCGCAGGACACGGTGATGTCGTCCATTTTACCACCCGTTTTGTGGCACTTAAACTCTTTGTTGTAATTATTTATGTAGGGAGACATCCACCTCTTCATTTTGGAGTAGTTAAAGGCTTCATTGGCAATTTTTTCCGACAGGGTGGAAAAGTTGTTCTGTTTAACCAAATTTAATATTTGGTTATCGTACAAATTATCCCACAGTCCATCAGACCCCGCAACGATGATATCATTCTTTTTTACTTCTATGTGAGCAATGTCTGCATCATTTGGTTTGCTTACCTCATTACTTCCTAACTGGTAGGGGAAATTAAATTCGTACTGCTGGGGTTTTGAGCGGTAAATGATGCTATCATTTCGAATGAGGATAAATTGCGAGTCTCCAACGACAGCTGTGGAGATGGTGCTGTTGTTATTAAAGATGATTAGACAAACGGTGGTTGATCCTTCAATGTCATTATTTAGATAGGCATAGTTGAGTACATCTTCAATTTTCATATTTTCATTTTCATCCATTTTTTTTTGTAAAAGTTGTAAAAATCTTTCTGGATATTTTCTTGGATTTACTCCATGCCTTATCCAAGATCCTACACCATCAGCGATGGCCATAAACCCCTTCCCATTTAAACAGCAATCTTCACTTTCTACTTTATCTGGATGTTTGATAATTTTATAATTTGTCAAAATGGAATGTTTTCCATTTGAGCAGAAGGCCTTTTTGTTAAAGGAGAAAAGAATGTTTTTATTAATTTTATATTTCAAATATACACTATTTGCCATATTAAAAAAGTTAAAGGTAACTTTATTTTTTAAAAATGTGTAAGGCAACTTTGTTACAAAATTAAGTTCCTTGGTGAAGTTATTGCTAAGCTGTGTGTCACATTTTGTGTTGGTGAAATTGGAACTTTTGTTGGCACCTTGGATTGGCAAATAGGATAACTTATCCATAATGTTATCCTTTATTCCCATTTCATTTTTCGTTTTCTTATTCTTTTTTAATTTTTTCTCGAATTCTTTGGAGAAAAAATTAAGGTTTTGTCGGTAAAAGTAGCAATCTTCTTTTTTTAGCAAGTAGTTCATTTTCCTCTTCAAATTTATAGGCGCTATAGCATACACGGAATGGGCCGGTGGATTTTTACAGCATGTGAACATATTATATAGGAGCACAACCAGCAGAGAAAATAATGTGGTGAACATTTATGGTAAAAAAACATTCGGCTCTTTCCGCAAGGAATTTTGCATCAGCCGGTGTGTTTTCCCTGATACTTTTCATGCCAAGCTGTTTAGCAGTAGATGCCTTTTTCCGTGTGGATGGCTCATCTTACTGTGGGAGGCTTATTTTACTGTGGATAGCTTATTTTGCCGTGGTTTGTTTTCTTGCCATACTCTGCTTTATTCTTTCCCCTTGATGTCGCATTTAAAATTTACTTTCCCAAAATTAAAAAAAAATAAAAAAAAATTAGCTATGTGAACTAAAATGCAAGGCATGAAAAGAAGGTGCGAACAATCCAGAAGGTACGCGTTCTTACACAATTATGTTTTCATGGGGCCACTCCCATTTTATCCACGTGCTAATTATGGGGAATAAAAAATAGCAAGCCAATATGCTATAATGGAAAGGCACCGGTATATAATAATGGGATAAATAAATAAACGCCCAATTGATGGAATGGTAAGGGGGCGGGGCGAAGAGGTCAAGCAAGGAGTAAAAATAAGTATATTTCCTTTATCCCTGTAGGGGGAGAAACATTAACGCACAAACTCCCTCGCCGAAGATTCCCTGGAGCTTGAAAAAATTGCAACAATTTCACAGTGCTGGTATCCCTTAGGGTTCAAACATAACATACGTGAAAATGAAACGAAAAAGGGGGGAAAAAAAATTACAAAATAAAGGACAAGAAATAGGGGCATCCTTCTCGTTCATTTTGCAATTTTAATATAACTCCCTTTTAATTTTAATATGCTTTTTAGAAAATTTTACCCCATTTGTGGGATGTATGCCATTTTAAATTTTGAAATTTTTTTTTTTTTTTTTTTTTTTTTGAATATTAGGTTTATCCGTAAAATATCATAAAATTTTAACCAATAGGAATGTAGATCCCCACACCGTTGGGGTATTTTTTTTTTTTTTTACAATTTTAATGGCCTAGCAGAATTGCGTGATAATTTGCAGTAGCGATGTTACTGTGCTTTTACATTTTCCACATTTTATATTAAAAAAGATGTTCTTTGGGTACAGCAACGTCATATTATAGTATTGCATACCCCTTTTGGAGGTGGACCAAAGCGAATTTTTATTTCGCAGAGGAAACCTTTCTGGACAACTGCGGATGGCATTGTGTTGATTCGGTTTTAATGTGGTTTTATATAAGTGCCACCTTTTATTTATTTGTGGGTGCTATGGAATAAGTGTGATGTTACGTGGTGCTACATCCGTCATTTTGAAGGAACTTTCTTATTCTTCCCATTTTTTTTACGCCTGTTCAAATGAAGAGAAGGAGGTGCATCCGAAGGGAGATACCCACATTGTATTTTTATCAAGGTCATTTTAAATTACAAATAATGTGGTGCCACTTGTTCCGTCTTTGTCTCAACAACATAGAGAAGTAATCTTTAATGCGAAGCTATTAATGTCATTTCTTTTTTTCTTTCTTTTTTTTTTTTTTTTTTTTTTTGTTGCTTTGTCTTGGTAATGGACAAACAGACAAGGTCGCAATATTAATACTTTTTGATAAAGAGAGGGTGTTTTAATTCCCAGCTCACAGTTTTTATATCAACTGCACATTTTAATGATCAAGAAGACGAGTATAAGTTTTTCCTCTCGTAAATTCATTAAATCGTTTTATGCTATTACTCAGGCATGACAAAAATTTAAAACATGGATACTTTTTCTTTTTTTCTGCACAATCTCGAAATAGACACCCTACTTAAAAATGTTGCCGCATGAAAGGGATTTTTTTTTTTTTTTTTTCATATTAAAAGTGCAGATTATTTTGAAAAATAAGTTCGCACATTTTAAGCATCCCGGGGTTTGCGCAGTGTGGATTGTTTAATTAATTCGGGGGGTAAACAAAAACGTTCCTTAGGGTTCACTTTTGTGCGCTATACCGAGGAAAGAAAAATTGGACTCATGTGTAAACGGCAGAACAATTTAACATTTGCAAAAGGTGAACATCTATATGCGCCAAGTTGTTTAAAATGATATTTATTAAATTTTCCTCTAACGTAACGTGGTAATGCAAATATAAAAGGCACATGAACATGTAAAAAAATGGATAGTACTCATTCTTCCCATTGCTGCATGTTCACCATAGCAAAAAGGTAGAAATGAAGGAAAAAAAAAGAAAAAGAAAAAAAAAAAAAAAAAAAAAAAAAAAGATGTGAGGGTGAGGTTTTAATGATGAAATATTTACCTGATTAATTTAAAAAGTAATTGTAATAAACATCTGCGTGATGAACTTGGCAAATAAGAACATTTGTTCATGTTTTTGTTTTTGTTTTATTTTGCAAAATTGAAGAAAGTAAAAAGAATGAGAAACTGCCTTCACGAAGCTTCCCTAAGTCATGAACGTTAAAAACTTAGATGATGTAAAATACAAATTTCATAAAATTAAAGTTTTAAACGAAAATGATAAAAAGGCAAAAGCGGTGTTGACCCGGGCAGCCGACCAGGTCATGGTAAGAGGAAAAAAAAAAAAAAAAAACACATCCACTGAAAGGTGAAAAACTGAGTGGTAGCTAACTAAAAGGATGTGCACAAAAATGGAGCACACAATAGGAAATGTTAATGTGGGAGCTGCAAGACGCATCGAAATGGTCTCTCAGATAATTTTTCAGATTTGTTATCGCCATCAGTGCAATTAATTCGTGGGGGTGTATGTTACCCCTTACGCCGTTTCTATATTTCTCCCCCTCTTTTTTTGCAGCCAATTATGAGGAAGATGCGCTTTTCGGTTGAGTTATTGTCTGAATTTTTACCCCGGAGTCCTAATCTGCTAGGGCTAAACATTGTGGCTAAATCAGAAATTAAGGTACATTGTCCGCTGACCGTTTGTTGCATTCGCACAGAAGAATGGTCCAGGACTCCCTCTTCTGCTTATCTATAAATAAATAAATAAATAAATAAATAAATATAAATATATATATATATATATATATGTATAAGTGGTGCACAGATACATAATTGTGTACCCACCCCCTTTGTACATGTGTGTGCACCTTTTCAGATAAGGATTCGGAAAAAAAGAGGAGGAGAGTTATTTCACTTCAACGATATCATGGGGACGCTGCTGCACGAACTAGCGCACATTGTGCACAGCGGCCATGACAGATCCTTTTACGAACTCTTAGACAAACTAGTGTTAGAGTATAATAAATTATACACTTTTGGGAAAGCAGGAAATCAAATCAATGGAGGGAAAAAAACAGGAGGAAGTGATTTCCGTATATGTAATGGTAGCCCCAAATTTATGGCAGCACAGGCTGCTGAAATGAGACTACTAAATAATTTTATGAACAAGGATGGGGAAATATTAAATATGTCCCTTGAAAGTTGCTTAACACCAGAGCAGTATAATAATTTATTTAAAAATCGAAAAGAACGTGATGATAAAATTTGTTCCATTTCGAATGATACAATTGTGATAGACTGCTTGATGGATTCGACAAACCATGATGATGGGGAAAATGCGAAAACTTCACAGAACACAAAAAATGATTTTAAATCATCAAATTCGTTGCAAACAAGGAATAAGAATGTCTTCATTTCGAGTGAGGATTGTATAAAGGAGGAGAAACAGACACATGTACCAGAGCAGGATGTGTATAAGAAATCATTGAACATACCAGGAGCTAAGCGAAATAAGAGACAAGCAGCTTTTGAACAGTGGAGTGGAGACAAAGTTATAACATTACCCGATAACATAGGAGCCACACCTAAAAACAACGGTAATGGCAACCTTAAACTAATATTTATGGAGGCACCGTGAAATGTGTACCATGTTAATTCATCGAGGGGGAAAGGAGCAAAATGAGCCAAGTGGGCAAAATTAGTGATTTTTCCTTATGCACCATTTGGACAGGGGAAAAGATGAAGGATATATTTTTCCCCATGTAGCGAAAAAAAAAAAAAAAAAAAAAAAAAAAAGAATTGTGTATCACGGAAAAATTTACACGAATTAGATGAGAGGAAATATAGGAATGCTTATTACATTTAGGAAGCTTTGTCAGTGCAACTGATTTGTAGATTCTTCTCAACAGGTTGCCTATTTTTTGTGTATATTTATATTTTTTTTTTCCCCTTCACCAGGCAGCGACTGCGTGCACATTGTAAAGGTCAAACGAGATTGCAGCGGTATGAAACATCCTGAAAACGAAAATGACTCGACCGTTTCGGATAATGTGGGTATCAGGAAGGGCAAAAAAAGAAAAGTTATAATTCTCGATTAGACGGTTAGAAATATGGGGATGACATACTTGCCATGAGAGAGAAGTCCCCCCATGGCGCATATCATTTTGAATAGCTAGCTGTATGATGTTCAGATTGTGTGTGTGCTAAATGGAGATGGGTGTCATTAATGTGCAGGGGTAGACTGACTAGCAGGCACGTAATTACCTACCTACACGCACATACATATAATCTGTGTGCACAAGCGTGTATCTGCTTTTTTTTTTTTTTCTTTTTTTCTTTTTTTTTTTTTTTTGTATTTTTTATTTGTTCCCCAGCTTGCAAAATTTGGTACACCATTTCGAATTAACTTTTGGAAACCTCTCCAAACTGATTCCTTTTACAAAATTTGAAAATTTGTTCGTTAATTTATTTGTTCAAATTGGAAGAGATAGATGAAGAAAGAAATTTTTTTTTTTCTTTCATGTAACATACTGTGTGGAGATGGAGTTGGCAAATATTTTTTCCTAATAAGAAAATTTCTGCTCTACGCAAAAGTAACGTTGGGGAGTACCAAGGTTGGGCAAAAGAATAGCTGCGGCATGATAATTCGAATTTTAAGTAACGTACTCATTGAGAATTGTGTGGACTGGACAAAGGGCCCAAATTCTTCATTCCGAATTTACTAATGGTTTTTCACTTTTCCCTATTTCCCTACAAATTTATCCTTTCACAGAGTCCCTTTCATTCGGGTTTTCATTCGCGTCTTCACTGTGGGATTGCTCCTGGTTGGTTATTTCTCCATGTTTATTATTAACATCATTGTTTGAGTTTTTCGTGCCCGATTTTGTTGGGTCTACATCAGTTGTGTTTAGAGGTGTGTGCGGGGTCATCCCTGGTGGTGCAGATGGTGGAATTAGGGGCGGCATCATAGGTGGGGCTGAAGGAGGGACTGGTGGTTGGCCAAGACCAGGTGGCATATACATCGAATGGGGTGATGGCTGGAACATATTTGGAGATAAATTTTGTGGAAATGCAGATCCTGGGAAATTTATGTTGGGTGGATATTTCTGAGCGGAACCAGGAGGAAGTGTTGGAATGTTTGGTGGAAATCCTGGTGGGCCAGACGAGGGAGTCTTAGGTGGGGTCATATTGGATGGCAAATGAGGAGGGGGAATATTAGACATAGTACCACTATGTTGATTAACTGGCGGATACATATTAGCACCTAAAGGTGGTGGCTGCATCATATTAAAGTTGTTCGGTAAAAATAAAGGCATAGGAGGGATGTTTTTTTTCTTCGGATCTAAGGGACCATTTGGTAATAAGTTACTTGTTGGTAATAATGGAGAATTAAATCCTGGGAAAGAGAAATTGCCCATCTGAGCTTGCTGCATAAATTGTTCCATGGTAGGTGCCATGGCGACTTGTGCCCAGTTTACTCTCTGTTGTCTTTTAATATTTTTATCTCCTAATTTTTGTTTTAATTTATTTAAATTTTCTTCAATTATTTCAGCTGGAACTCCATCCATTCCTCTTATGATAACTTCTGGATCGTTTCTTTTGGGCAAAGCATTGGGTACCGTTTTTAAATTGGTTTTATGTACCTGCATCATGTGGACTACTAACCCGCTAGCTACGTCTAGTCTTCTATTGCATTGCAAACATTTAAAATGTTTCGCTTTCTGATGCTGGATGAGGACCTTCTCATCATCGAATTCTCTGTCACAGTAGTAGCAAAAGGGCTTCAGTTCGATATTTATTTTTCGCTTCTTCCTCCCCATTTTATTATTGTATATATATATATATATATATTTTTCTTTTTCTGCTTTTCTGTATAGTGTAAGAGCGGCATAACACAGCGGCCCCTTTAGTTACTTTTAAAAGAACACAACTGGGACAGTCACTTAGCTTGTTCTTTAACTTGAGGCCATATTTCTGGGGAGAAGTTTTTCCACACGCGAAGATTTATAAGGTTCTGAAAAATGAGGCAAGTATGTAAAACTGCCTTGTTGTGTATATTAACTCAGCGGTCACTGCAGAGCGTACTAAAGAGTTTCCCCTCCGAATCACCTTCGCCCATTTTTGGTACCCAATTTAGCGCATACAATTTGGTACATGCATACGTACGTAAAACACTAAGTCGTGTGGAGAATGATTAAGGAAGAACGTCACCAACTTGTGTGCTCTTATTCGAAATTAATCTCCAAAAAAAAAAAAAAAAAAAAAAAAAAAAACTGATTCGCTTGAACACGTTGTATTTGTGGTGATTCCTTTCTCAGAAAAAAATTGACCCTATGAAAAAAAAAAAAAAAAAAAAAAAAAAAAAAATCCAAGAGTTATTTTGCAACGTGGGTACATTTTGTCACAGTAATCGTATCCCACAAAGGAGGAGCATTCCACTGCAAGATGCACTTCTCAACTTTTTGTGCAAGTGGACTATGTGTCATGTGTTCGCGAAGGATCCATTAGCATTTTTCTCCCAGAAAAGTGTCCGCAGCAATTGTGCGTATATTCACATGCATAGTGGAACGCCTAGAAAAAGAGCACTTTGTACATATCACTCCAAATGTATGACAAAGGATGTGTTTGACCTTTCGAAATTTTTCGCGTAATGGGCATATCCAAGGGGGAGGAAAACAAAATTGAAAAAACTTTCCTCTTCACCATCCTTGGCCCAAGTGCCACTACAGGGATAGCACAGCCTAGGTGAATACTTGTTTTCGTGTTTATAACTTACAGAGAAGCCAACTCAACATGTACGTAGAGAACGTATGCACCTACGTATGTATGCATGTATGTATTCACGTTATGAGCCTGTCTTCAGGTATGCGTTGCTTGACTCGTATATCCCAGAATTTTAAGCCTTAAGAGTGGGTACCTTTCGACACTATCGCGGCTGTCAATATGTGAATATCTCCCCATTCGTCACCCTCAGATGGTACTTATTTAGACAACCAGATGTCTAGATGTGCATGTCAATGGGAGGGAGAGAAACTTCACTCCACGCACTCATATGATCCTATGTGTAGGAATAGATTTTTAAACGGGAGTACCATCGTGGGGGCATACATTTTATCCTTCCAGAAGAAGGGATACCCAGTTTTATCGTTCTAACGGATGGCACTTAATGAGTGATGTGGCATTTCAGGAAGGCATAACTGCATAAGTGCATATCTGTGTGGATATAAATGAGGGCCAAATATTGGAAGCCCCCCCCTCCAAAAAAAAAAAAAAAAAAAAAAAATATGCAGCAGAGAGATTATCGTTACTTTAACGTGTGAGGCGTATTTTCAGAGAATTTTATTTTAACAGAGCAAAGATTTGGTTTAGCCCTGCAGGAGATTGTGGTGGTCCCCTCAATTGGGAATTTAAGTGGAAGATTGGCTGCTGGTTAGCAGAAACGAATGAGACATAAGAGTATAAGGGGAAGACCTATATATGCATAGACAAAATTGATGAAGAACATCCCATTGTACAGCAAGCGGCAGTAAACAATATGTATATCAAAATGGGACCCCATTGGTTACGCCGAAGGAGACCCTTCAGCACAATAAGAAGTTTAATGAGCAGTCCATTTAACATTTACACAAACAACTGTCTAGTCTCTTCCAACCAATTCTTTAGTGAAGTTTTTTTAATGAATAAAAAACTTGCATACTATGTAAACGATTATTTTGGGCTTCACGGATGGTCAAATAGTGGAGGAAAAAGAGTAGGCTGTCTTTTCCCCCCATGTTACTCTCAAGTGATTTTTCAATTTTGCGTTTTGATGAACAATTACCATTATGTGTCCATCCCAACACCTGTAAAAAAGTCAAAGCAGATAAAGCAACGATATTCCTTTTACATAGCAGAAAATAACATCGACTTAATTCTTTGCCATCCTTTTTACAAACATTTTATCGAAGAAATTACTCTTAATTTGCAAATTCCTTTTTTAATATGTTACGACAGGCCAGATGTCTTATCGCATGAGGAGTATTTGGACGATCTGAAAGAAGGGCGGGAAAATTTTGGTTATAAGTTTATGTATGACCTGAAGAAGGATGAACATTGGACTAATGGGGGAATTCGGGAAGAGTTAAAAGAAGTGAAGGAGAAATATTTCAACGGAGAAGTTGGTACAAATAATTCTGTCGCCAAGGAGATGATTTCCAGACAAAGTGATTCTCCTTCTTCCTTCCATTTATATTTATCGAAAGAAAACGAGTGCGACAAAAGCATACAGTTTTTATCAACCTGCATTTTCAACCAATCCATGCATTTATCAAACTTCTTCAATTGGGGAAAAGATAATAACATCGCCTTGATGTGTATGCCAGCAAACAATATAGCTTATTTTGATGTTCTCTTTAGCCTGTTATTTTCCGGCGCAGTTGTTACTTTCCCCGAAGCGAGTAAAAAGAAAACATTAAATTATAATAGCTATATGGATTGGTTTAAAGAACATATGAAAAGTAAGGAAAACAATTTTTCAGTTCACAATTTGCTAATTAAAAAAGACTTCACAGATATTGATGTTGATTTTGATTTTATTGATGGCATGAATTTATTTGAAGAATTATTCCATATGAAGAAGTCCATAAATATTCTTGTCTGTAATAATTATTTAATTCACGATTTCCTTTCTTTTTTTAAAAACTCCGATATCGATGTTGGAACGAAAATGGATTTTATCCAAAAGAAGGCATCTCAAGTGAGGATTATCCTCCTTAACGGAAATGAAATAATGCCGGGAATTAATGTAAATTACCTTGAACAAATAAAAGAAGTATTCATTAATGCTAAAATATATGTGCGCTATGTAGTGCAAGAAGTAGGAACGGTCAGTATAATGGAGTTGGGGCAACTGGAACAAGACAACATCCCATATGAAAGAAAATTGGCCGGTTATGTTCTTCCAAATGTTCATGTGAAAATTGATTCAAAAACAAATGTTATGAAAATAAAATCAGATAATGTGTTTAGTCAATATTACAATAATGGGAAGCTGACTTCTCAGGCGTTTGACCAAGGAGGCTTCTTCAAAACCAAGTATGTGGCCTCCTTGGCAGAAAATGCCCTTTTGAAAATTGAGGGCATTCACAACGACATGGAAAACATCCCCGACGAGTATTACCTCTACTTTAAGCAGAGGAGGGACAAGATGGAGAAGCACCCCCCTGGGTACCTCAAGCGCGTGCCTCTGCAGGGTCAGATATGGGGAAATTTTCATGCCAACCGCAGAAACTGGAAGCGCAAGTTCTGACGAAATGGCATCAAAGTTGTGCTCAGATTGTAGCAGTTTTTTGATACATTTTTGTCTGACCTTTAACAAGGATGCGACGAAATTGGCACGAAGTTGAGATATCATTACGAAAAAAAAAAAAAAAAAAACGCACCCACTGGGATAAACGTGCCAAGCGCACTTGGCCCAAATGGGATCGGCGCACAAAAGGGTGGTACGGAAGCGGGATACAATAGATATAACGTGAATTGTTACAGGATGTCCAAAAATGAAGATCCACCAGGGGGCACGGCATGAATTTGTCACTGCGCACAAAAATGAATAGCCAAATTTATGATAGTAAGTGCAACCATAATGGGCACCTTTATTATTCCTCCATTATTATTAAGTATTCCTTCTCACCGGAGAATCATAGCGTGGTTGTGGATTTCTGGAGAATATCCTTAACCTGTTGACGCAGCTTCGCATGGCTGCTGATGACCTCGATGTCGTACTTTGTGTAGCATATCACTTTGGAGTTAATTGAATTAATGGTAATGCTCCACAAGTATTTTTCAGTCTGCACGTCGGGGGTGCTTCTCTCTGGATGGTTTACTACTAAATCATCTTTGCTATAACCAAGCTGGAGTAAATTATGAAGAAAATCTTCTTCACGTATGGATCCAAACATCAGATTCACACCCTTTCCCCTCAGCCATTTATTATCTGTTTTTTTATTATCTACTTCCCTGCTCTGTGAAGCCGATTTGCATATTTCCATTTGACCTTCCTTTATATAATCCCCGAAGGTAGTACTATTATATGAGCATCTGACCTTCGCGCAATGGAGGTTATCTATCTTTGTTAATATTTTTTTCAAATTGTTTGTTCCATCAACAGTAAAGGGGACGGGGTGCAAGTTTTTACCCACATGAGAGAATGTGTCATAAATTATTTCCCTCGTGAGTAGTGGGTAAATGTAGATGATATCGTTTGGGTTTACATCTCCATGTGGATTTCCATTTGCGTAGTTTCCGTATGGAGAGTTCTTTCTCCTTTTATTGTAATTTTCTTCTTCCCCGATTTTTTCTCCAACATTGTAGCTGCTTTTTTCCCCTACATGTGTGCTGTCCACTTGGCTGCTCATCTTCAGTGAACTACGCCCCCCTTCCAATCGATGTGGGAGTAGATACACACATTTTTTATTCGGGTTGTTGTTTATAATTTCCCAAATATCTGACTCATTTAGATCCCAAGAAATGGGGCAAAAAAAGACATTTATTTTTTTAAGGTAAATGTGGAAAGGATCCAACACTGACACAGGGTCGTAGTAGGGATCGATTAGGAGAAGTGAATTGTTTTCTTCCATGGCCCACTTTTCTAATAAGGTGGAAGATTCAAAAAATCGTAAAGATGAATCTTGGACAAAACATACACATGGGTATCTAAACAATTTTGTTACATCATTTATATCATTTCCTGTAATTAATCGATTATTTTTTATCATAATATCAATAGAAAAGGGTCCCTGTGGGTTGGATACTTTGCTACATTTTTTTTTCCTCGATTCTTCTACCCATTCGGCACATAGATCTGCTTGGTGAATCACATTGCTGATGTTTCCTATTATGGTGAATATTAGTACTTGTTCTTCTTTGGCTAAATACTTGCTGATCACTACGCCTATTAGCTCGATTAACTCCAGGAAGTACAGAAAGTGGAGATCCACGGGGATAAGTACACACCCCTTACTTTTGATCGTGCGTAGGACGATGGAGCATATCTTGTTTAGACTATCTTTGTAGTTCTTTTCGATGCACATGTTTATTCTTTCCTTGGTTCGTTCGCTGGCCAGGCTCCTGCTTGGAGACTCCCCTTTTGGATCTCCTTCGGTTGGCGCATTCCGCCTCTCAGACGGCTCCTCCGCACCTGTATTCCCCCTGGAATATGCGGTAAAGAGAACAAAGTCTGCCTTTTCCAGGCATGCCAAATCTAGCGGAGAGGGATACCTTTTAACATTATAGCAACTTTTGTTAATAATGCATAAATTCAAAAGGTTCGTATTAATAAGAAAGTTGCAACTGCCTACGGAGTGGCCACTACTGTAGGGAGTAATACACACAATTTCATCATTTTGTTGGAATTTTATTTTTTCTTTATATGATAATAAATGCAGAGAATTTCTGAAGCTTAATTTTAAATCCAAGTATTCATCTCTATTGAAATGGTCACTGCTGAAATGGTCATTAGTCGAATGCTCCTTGCTAAGGTGCCCCTTCTGATCATCTTCTTCATTCCACGGAGGCAAATAATTTTCCTTTGTCTGTAAATTCTCGACCGCGCTTAATCCAAAGGTGAAGGTGAATTTTGTGCAAACTATGTGCGTGTCTGATATGTCGAAATATTTGCAAAATATTGGTAACCCCATAAAACATTCACTGCACGAAATTAAAATGATGTGAATTTTTATCGGCACTCTACTTATATCTAATAATAATTTATTCGATAGAGCTTCTGTCTCCAGATTCGTTATCCGTATGTATTTATTCTCTTCCGACTTGTCTTCATCTACATTGTTGCACCTTATTGTGCTTTTCTTAAAATTTAATATTTCCTTTGGGTTCAAAGGTAGATCACAAAGAATGTTAAATGACCCGATCGTTATTAGGTGGCTGCTGACGCTTTCATGGTCGCATAATTTGGTCACTTTGAAGGAGTCGAACATTTTTGGCAGGGGGGGTGGGGGAGAGGACTTATATCTCAAGGATGATGGAATTTTTTTCGTCCGACTTTTTTTCACTAAGGGGGGGAGGAAAAGGAAACAACTACTGTGGCTTCCCTGCGTTTCTGTTTAAGATCTTCTGTCTACACCGGCGTACGCAGGGAGGTACGCACATGGTACAGCTCACTTTTACAGGAACATGGTCCACTTTTGAAAGCGCCTTTGTGCGTTTCCACTGTGGCGCTTTTTTTTTATGTTAGTTCCCTGGAGGCCCCTTCGAACAGTCTGTAATCCACCCCAAAGTTACGTTTTTGTACACTTTTTTTCTCTACTTGTTTGGATCCAAAGAATTTCTTATGTGGGTCATTTGAAAGAACATATTGTTGCTAAATTTTATCCAATAGTTTTAGTCAACACATCAGCTAAAAGTGTTCATCCTTTAAGTTGTGCATTTGTACGAATTTACACGCATGGGGAGGGAAGGATGATGAAATGGCTACATCTTGTAAAAAAAAAAAAAAAATTGATAATTTTTTTTTTTTTTTTTTCCATACCATTATATAACAATTTCACTAATTTGCATTTTAAATTTTTTTGGAAGGAGAGAAAAAAAAGCGAATTCAATCACCGTTGCAGGGGAGTTACAAAAAAATAAAGCCGAATATTAATCGTGCCTCTGGATTCATTGCTTGGCCAATTGAATTGCAAAAACGAATTTAAAAGGAACACAGTTTTGTATGTCGAAAATTTCCGCATATTCGAATTGTCATTTTTTATATGTATATTATGTAAGCCACGTCAATGCGAGCACGTTTCAACACAGACATGCTTCTTGTTCCTGCGTATGCGACAACACCTACGTTCTAAAACATCAAATGAGAAAAAAAAAAAAAAAAAAAAAAAGGATAATATGTATATATATCCATATGTATAACTATGTATACATTCTCCGTCCTTAACCCGTGAAGCAATGACATCAGGTGACAAACTATATGGGAGGAAAAGTATCAAGAAAGAACAAAAAAATTGAGCGGGAGAAACGCAGTAACGCGAAATATATACCTTTTTTATACCTTAAGCGCTGTAGACAGAGGAGGAACCTTTTCACATAAATTTTCCAGCTTGACATGAAAAATGACCACTACCAACAACTCTCCCCGAGCGGGCGCTACGGTTGACAAACAATGATTAGATTCGCCTTATTATGAGCGATAAGATTTATTAAATCTTCATTCTTAATGTCTTCTATTTTTGAGCCCAAATTTGTTTTTATTTTGTTCTTGTACGCTACATGTATTTCGGCTAGTCTTTTTTCAGCCCAGCTCAGATTTTTTTTCATCTTTCATTTTGCATTTTTTTCTATTTAAAAATATCCAAATAGTTGCCATTAAGATGGCAAGAAGAAGTAGGAAGGCATTTTTTAGTATCGCTTTGTAATTTTTGGGAGACCATTTTTTATGTCTTTTTTTTTTTTTTCTACCTCGCGTGAGTTCTCCTATAGTGGTCATCTTTTTCGCACACAAGTTGCAAATTTCTGAATCTTGAAATAAAAATATAAGTATGGGGTAACTAAGGAGAAGACTTTTTATCAAGGGGGTTAAGCAGTGTTACATTTAGAGTGTTGTATCAGATATGCCTGGAAAAGTGGTAGACGGTTTTGACGTATTTCTCTGTGTATGTTTTTTTGCAATATAACTTATTAGCACAGTATCAGCGTAAACTACACCCTCCTTTGTGAATCCGCTTCAGGGATGAAAAAAACTATTTTTTTCCTTTTGCCTTTCTGCCACGAGTTCATTAAACAGCAGCATTAATAGATCTAATTGACAAGAATTATTCTTGTCCCCATCATGATACCTTTTAGAATTTTCCCTCCTTGCGTAAATTTTCCGTAAAAACAAATTTATTTTCGGCGTGGGCTTATTCCAGTTGGTGTTTGTCTTAGATGGTTCAGCCTTGCCTACTTGTTCTTCCTTCTTCACTGCACCTTCATAAAATGATTTAGTTCCTAGCCTGTTAAGAATAAGCTCTATACTGCCGTTATTATAACAGAGGGCGTCCACCCCAATGACATTCCCCTTTGTCTGACTCCTTTTGCATTTCTTAACTTTATAAAATCCGAAGGGCATATAGACATATTTCTGGTCACCCCCAATTGATAGTAATTCAGGAATAGACTCCCCAAAGGTAAATTTGATCTTTTCATTTTTAAAGGAACCAACAATTTCAATCATTTTATCATTTTTTACAAAGTGAGCAAAGTGAAAGAAATAGTAACTAGAATGGTACAAGTTAATACCATTTTTACAATTATGCAAAATTGTGTTTCCCTTGATGAACAAATATGTATTCTTAGTTACGTGATATTTTTGGAAGGAAGAAAAGTCTGCACAACAAATTTTTTAAAAAATCGTCTCTCCTAATTTTGTGGAGCTCAATTTTGACAGTGTCTTCAACACGAAAAAAAAGGGAAAGGGGATGTGCATAGATAGAATACGTTTCATATAGCTTATTCGACACACAATAGATTAATCCTTTTTTTTTTTTTTTTCGTTGCATTCTGCCAATTTTTTACGTTTGCATAGAGGGGAAGCCCTTAAATGTGTATGTCCTTATGAGTGTACATATTTTTACTATTCACCAATGTATCAGCGGCATAGACACGCTAATATGCAGCTGCTCTTATATACTCTTTTAGATGGTGTCGCCACTGTAACCTCCCTTCCGTTTAGCGTGTCTTCAATGGTAGAACACTTATGGGGGAATTTAATTATGCTCATGGGGAGAAGGCACAGAAGTGCTCAAAAGAGGTTAATTCGAAGAATTTCCCTTCCATTTTATACGTCTGTTCTCGTGGTGCACCCTTGGTAACTGTAAATACAGAACCGTGGAGAGAAACACGAGAACATGCCACGTGAACACGCTTGCACATATATGTATGTACAGACATGCACAATGCACGTGCGGGGTGAGAAGGATGCGTGAAAAGATGCATTCAATCTTAAAAGCGCTACATGAAAAAAAAAAAAAAAAAAAAAAAAAAGGCAATCAAAAATAAATGAACAACAACATACGCGTTTTATTCCTCCAAATTTGAGGCTATTCAAAAAAAAAAAAAAAAAAAAAAAAAAAAGTGTGACATAGTTAAGAGCAAATTTTAACAGGACAAAAAAGTTAATTAAAAATTAAGTGAGCAAATTTGTTACTTAAATGAGAAGTTAAGGAGGTTAAGATAAACGGGGAAAACACACAAACAAGTGGGGAACAGAAAAAAAAAATATATATATATATATATGTATATATGTATATATGTATATATGTATATATGCATATACATACGTATATTCGTGTGCATGTCATCATTTGTGCATGTACATGTCAAAGTATTCCCTTTCCACGTCATGCAAAGTGGGAGCACAAATGATTAAAGAGTGTAGGGGGTCATTGTACTTGATCGTCTTCAGCGTCAATAAGTTGCCTGATACAATCTGCTGACTGTTTGACCCTATGCGAACAATGGCAATGCCTCGCGTATTATCCGTAATGACATTTTTTTTATGAACCTCTTCACAATAAAGGAGTTGTTCAATAGCTTCGTTAATGGTCATATATCTGGGTGGCTCATAAATGTTTTTATTTTTCATCAGATTTTCTATCGTCCTTTCTTTTACTTTAATATCTAGTAAGCATAAGGTGTGGAAATTGTTGTCTAAATTTACCTTAATTTTATCGTAAAAGCTAGTTGGTTTGTAAGTTTCTTCAAAATATGGAATGGACACAGTTTGACCAAAGTTGTAAAGTTGCATTCCACTTTCTCCTATCGCTGACATGATGGATGCATTATGAATTACCTGTACATTAATATTTTTTTTTTTTGCGCGAAGGATAATGTCGTGATGTGTCGTTGCACATAGTGGGTCTCCGACAACTAGGAAGGATACTTTTTTATTTACTGCTTCTTCTAGTATCTCTTCACAATTTTCTTCTGCAAAATTTCTGTCTACTTCCTTAATATTCTTTTTGTAAAATTCTTCTAAAGCATTTTTTGAAACGAATAAAACGGACGTGTACGATTCTAAATATACTACGTCTGACATTTCGATCAGTTCCTTCCCCCTTACGCTTACGTCCCTTTCGTCCCCCAACCCTAGGCCGATAATGTACAGTGCCATCCTGGGGGCAGTTAGTCTCCGTTAGGGCGTTTTAAGGGTTATGCTCATATGCACACGGCTGGGCGTATGTGAACTGTTATGCGCATGTGTGTGCGTGCGCTTAAATAGGTATTATATATATGGGCCCTGACGTACGTACACAATAATGTGCGCTCCAAGTGCTCGCTTTTTTATAAAAAAAATCCAACGTGCAACTGTTCTTGGAACTGCGGCGGTGGAAATATGATGAAGCTCTTTTACTAGGAGCGGAGGAACTGAGGAATTTAATAACAGTTCATCCACGCACTTCTTTTCTTCTGGGCCCGTACTATTTACAGTGCTCTGTGCACCTCTTCGTCATTTAGCTCAGAAATGATGATCGGTATGCGGCTTCCATGGAGGCAGTTTTGCCAACCCCTTTCACTCAAGAGGGAGCTCGCCAAAAAATTATTTTCCTAATCGTCCGCAAATTCACAATTATGCCGAATAGCCTGTGGCATACACTTCGGTAAAGTTCCTCCTTTCAGCTCTTCGCTTTAATAAGATGTACATACAGAATAAGCGTTCGAGCGTGTAGTAGAGATTAATCGTATGGTGAAGAACAAATTGGAGTAAACTTAGCATGGAAATAAAATTATACATCCCCCCCCTGTGCCGTTCGTTACGCCTTTCTTGTTTTGCCTTATAAAGTAATGAACTGTGAACAGTGCGGTTGAGATATTTGCCTTAAAACTCTTCCGCCGTAATGTTCTCCTTTTTCCTACCTTCATTTTGACCTCCTCTTCCTTTTTTCCAATTTCTTTTTTTTTTCAAAGCAGATATATAAATAAGCCTAAAAGAGTTGTAATTTTTTTTTTTTTTTTCCTCCCCCCAACCCCGAGGCGCTCCTTCCGCATACCATGCTTATAATACCAGTTATATGTAATGAGAGAAAAAAAAAAAAAAAAAACTTTGTTCATATAAAATATAGGGTTTTACTGCTCCTACCTCTGCTCCTTTTTCTGTTTCTTCTCCAGTTTCCTTATCTACCCTTTTTTTCTGCTTATCATAATCTGAACGTATGATACATTTGTATGACCTTCAAGGCTGCTACATATATAAGTATATTTATATATATACCAAGTTGCACAAATAACTCCCCCTCCCCTTTAAATGCCATTTGTTAGTTTTACTAGTTGCACAGTTTTTCCCAATAATGAGCGACAACTTAGAAAAATTTTCGACTATTGACCTGTTGAATGAATTGAAAAGAAGGTACTCATGTTTAAATAAACCGGATGGAAGGTACATCTTCTTGGGAGCCCCTGGTTCGGGAAAGGTATGAACAGGCAACGTGGACTAGCCAAAAAAAAAAAAAAAAAAAAAAAAAAAAAAAAAAAAGTTAATTTGTTGAGGGGAAATGCAGGCGAGGCAGTTTATCCATTTATTTTGTTGCCATGGTGGTGACCTACGTGTGGTGCCAACATGTGTGATTGAGGAGTTCTATAGCACGACCAGTTGTATGGTGTGTATATGTGCGCCTACCCACATGATTGTGAGGACATGTTCACGATATCGCACATGTGCACACACACATAACTTTTTTCCATGATTTTTCTAAGGGAACGCAATCGCTAAATCTGAAGAAGTCGCACTGCTACTGCCATTTGTCTACTGGAGATCTACTAAGAGAGGCAGCGGAAAAGAAAAATGATCTAGGAAATAAAATCCGAAATATTATTAATGAAGGAAAGCTAGTGGATGATGACGTGGTGCTAACTTTGGTGGACGATAAGTTAAAATCTCCACAATGTAAAAAGGGATTTATCCTTGATGGTTATCCAAGAAATGTAAAACAAGCGGAAGATTTAAATAAGTTATTACAAACGAATCAAATGAAGCTGAATGGAGTTTTCTACTTTAACGTTCCAGACGATGTACTAGTAAAGCGAATAAGTGGCCGATTAATTCACAAACCTTCGGGAAGAATTTACCATAAAACGTTTAATCCACCAAAAACACCTTTTAAGGATGATATAACAAATGAGCCCTTAATACAGAGGGAAGACGATAACGAAGAAGTTTTAAAAAAGAGGCTTAACGTATTTAAAAGTGAAACAACTCCTTTAATCAATTATTATAAAAACAAAAATTTATTAATCAATTTGGATGCAACGCAGCCTGCAAATGATATCGAAAAAAAGATATCGCAGCATATAGGTGGATAATTGTGCACCTTTCCATCCTCCTTGCGGAGCTCTCAGAATTTTGTTTTACTGAACTCTGTCATTCCTTATCTATGTGCATGTGTGCATGTAGCACATGTGCGTCAATTTATTATTTTTCTTTTTTTTGCATCATTTTTAAAAATCGCAATTTGTTGCTGATCTTTGCCCATGGCGATTGCTCGCATCATCGAGGATAAATATTTACAAGCTCCTTAGGCGTCTTTGTTCACGAACAAGGTTGTTCCTTTATAATAAGAAGAATATGCCTTCGTTGGGCCGATTTTTGATTGTGCTAATTTTTTTTTTTTTTTTTTTACTATTCTCATTCTTCCCCTTCGTCTCTCCTTTTTTTACATTTTGCGAGCATATTACGAGAAGTCTATTTGAATTTTATTTGCACCTTTTATTTTATTTATCGAACTTTCGAAACGTTTATAAAAATATGTCTCTCCTTCGCCTTCCATTCATTCAGTCGCTTTTGTTTTGAAAAAACTGCAAAGCACATGTGTGATGTTAATTTAAAAAATGTGGAGAAATGGAACAGGCCGTTTTGCAAATGGTAAAAGCTGTATCATATGAATAATTCCCGTTGCATTTGTCTTTTGCATTTGTAGATTTAAAAATGGTGTCCATTAGGGGGCGTGCGCCTTCACGCCTTTTCATTCCGTTGTACCCTGTCGCACTGCTTTAGCTGCAAGAAACCTTTTTGATGGTAAAACCTTTTTCCCCATTCGGTGTTGAAAGGAGCAGTGCTTATAAACATGCTCAATTGTTTGCTCAGTACACGCACTTGCACACACAGATGCAGAAAAATGGAGAAGGATTATGGTGAAAATTTCCATAGGTCAGAAGAGCAACTCGCGGCGATACTTTTTCTTTGTTGTAAAAATGAAAGTACTTTAAAAAATATTTCCATAATTTCTCCCGAATGATAGCTGAAAATGAGGTTTTCATAACTATCTGGAAAGTTTGAATTTACATATACCTATGTCATAACCCCTTTTTTTTTTTTAACTTCCCTTTGGAGTCACTTTTACGCAAGATTTCTTGCACTTTCGAGAGAGCCTTTCTCGATTCTGTATTTGTTTGCACATGGGGACAAACTTTTCAAAAGGAATTTTTCTTTTTTTCTCAAATGTTTAGACAGCTATCATCTACTTATAAGTTAGTATTCCTTATTGGGACATACAAAGCAACGGAGGAGATGCTTCACCCCCCCCTGCTAAGTATTTTTCGGGGAGCAGACTTTACCACGTTCCAATTTTTTTTTTCTGGGAAGACCACATCATGTAGGTAGAAGTTGTTAAGCCTAATCCTTTTTCTGCCTCTATATATGTATACAGATTAACTGCTTAAGAAATACATGGCAGCGTCGTTATTAAAATGTTTTTATTGGTTCCATTGCATAAAATTAGCAAAAGATGATAACGAAAAGATCGGAAAAAGGTAATTTTCCCCTTTCTTGGTTGATGCTAAACGACCCAGCGAAGAAGCACTGCTGAGAACGCACAGCTATGTGTTTGTTGTCCGCGCATTCAGGGTTAAAATGAGCACCCAAACATTGAGCAATGTGAACCACCTTTGTCATTACTCATATCACAGACGGTGTTCAGCGTCAAGGAGTGAACAAAGGAACGATGAATTTATCACGTATAAAAAAAAAAAAAATCCGCATGAACAAAATAAGTACATATTCGGTGTAATTCTTAACCGCAAAACTGTCAAAATAAATAACAATATAAACATATCAATTACTTAAGCTTAAGAATTGCGTGAAGTGAGTATTATGGAAAATAGGATCTACACTTATTTTTACAATTCAATTTGCACGTCTCATGTTTGCCAAATGACGATTTTTCTTTCCCCTTTCCCCTTTCCCCTTTCTCTTTTTTTTTTTTTTTTTTTTTTTTTCTTTGCCTTTCAATTTGTCAGCTAAGCGACATTTCTCTATTTCCCCCTTCATCCCATTTCATGAAATCCGTCTTAAAACAAAAAATGCTGGAGAAATCAAACTTTCCATGGCACGAGTCTATGGAAGTTTTTTACTTTTGGCTTTTTCCAAGTTAACGCGACATTGGCGGGTAAGTAAAAATGCAGATATGCAATTTTATACGCATAAATATACGTATATATTATGCGCTAAGAAGATGATGGGTTTCCCCCAACTTCTTCCACCTCTATTGTACACGACATCGTACCATATCAAATAACATCTCATCCTATTACATGGCATTACTTTGCTTCGCCGCGCGGCAAATAAACCTCGCGAATGACCATTTCTTTCAACTTAACACGAAAGTTAAACGCACTCCTTTAGAGTACCCCATCCTGTGATGCTTTACAAAAATTATTGAAAATAAATCTCAGTCAATAAGTGGCTTATCATTTTTGTAAAACCTTATATTAGCAGAGCGGCAACATAATCATATAAAAATAACAGAGAAAAGAAAAAAGTGTTAAAAAGAAGCAAAATAAAATACACCTTTTCTTCGATCGGAGGAGAAAGGCAGCACATGTTTTGTCGGAAAAAACGCAAAAGCAAGCTTAAAAGGAAAAAAAAAAGAGGCAAATAATAAATACAAAAATTTACCTTATTTGCATATAATATAATATTATAAACTTTTGTACGCACAATTTTATAAGCATATACGAATAAATACGTACACGCATATATACCGATTGAATTCTGCTCAGTGAACTGAATTTTTTGATGACGAATTTTGTGAACGTCCATGGTGCAAACGCAGAAACTAGCGCTGTAGTGTTTTTAAAAAAAAAAAAAAATGCGGCGCTTCGCCCTACATATATTTTATAACAACCTATATATAGTATTGCACCACATGTAACTTTGCAATTTAGGTACGCTTTTTTATATGTATATATATTTTTGTATATAACTATTATTTTATATATATATATATATATATATATATATATATATATATATATATATATATATATATATATATATATATATATAATACTTTTATGTTACACTGATGTGGGAAAAAATTCTGTTTGCAATATAATTACGATTCTTCTATTTCCACGTCCCCTCTCCTCCTTTTTTGCCCTTTTTTCCTTCGCAAGGAATTGTGGCTGAAAATTATTGAAAGCTTTACGTTCACACAAATGTTAGTAAATATATTTTAATTTTTTCTTTTTTTTTTTTTTAATAAGTAATTATATATGTTATTGTTATTCTTATCATGAGAAATGACTCTATAGTTCATTGAAATAGTTTTTATTTGATTTTGGAATTTGTCCTGATTTTTTTTTTACTCTATGAGGAAAACGATTTTTTTTTTTTTTTTTTTCAAATGAACCTTTTCTCCTTCTATGAGTTAACTAATTCGTCGCTGCTTGTGGCTAGGAGGAGAGTGTAATTCTTGATTTTGTGATAATGCTTTTTTTCCCGAGTTTTTGTACTTTTTTCAGTTTTTTCGTTTAATGCAGTATTTTAGAATAGGTCAGAAACTAGTTTTGAAGTATCTCCATTACCTTACAGAATGGCATCCTATTAAGGAATCATTTGCCTAGTCCGTACGAGCACGTCCGTACTGGTCGCTGACCTATTAGCCGGCACCTATTCGTCGCCTATCCCTTGCCGAACAATTAGCTATCGTTCCGCCCCACACCAGGTAAACTTAAATGTATATGATGAACAATTCAGCTACCTGAAAAATGTGAAAAAGCAAAACATGCACAGTTTAGCATTCCGAGTTGCCCAGTAAAAAAAAAAAAAGAAAAAGGTTCCAAGAAAATGAGTTTCCAAAAAAGTCATTTCTTCAGAGATGTAGTCTTATCACCGTTTATTCTGTTAATTTTTATAATCATGGTAAGGAAAGAAAAGAGAGTGTTATACATATGGTATAAAAGGAGCTGTACCTAAATGATTCGTTTGTTATTTTTGCACCTGCTATGGAATTTGGTGAAATGGCTACCTTGTCATATCTGTTTTTCCCGAGCCGCCACTTCATTGAATACTTTTAACAACTCTCTTTTCCTTTTTTTTTTTTTTTTTTTTTTTTTTTTTTTTGTAGAATGAAATTTATGGGCTAAAATCAAGTAACTCTCCATCAACAACGTACACACAATTTTATAATAGTCCATCACGACAGTTATCAGAATATTTACGCAGATTGTACAGAGTGCATATGGGAAATTATTACAGTAATGAAGAGGAATATGAATATGAACAAATGATGAGAAAAGAAAACCTACTGAACGAAGCATACAGACGTAAATGTGGTGACGCCTCAAGGAGTTACTCCATGCCATATAGAATTGATGAGGAAGACGTTTCCAGGGAGTTATCCAAAAAGGAATTAAGAAAACTTATTAATTCCTTTGGTCCAAAAATATCAGAGAGAGATATGTATATTACTTTTTATTATTATCACTCGTATCTACAACATCGTTACTCTTTGATGTTACTTAAGTTAGAAAGGAAGATTTATAAGTTAGGAGCGAAACGTAAGATACCCGATGAAGATTTAAATATGGCTTGGTTGGTGTGCAAAAGGAGGCTAAGTAGACTTCTGTTCAGTTTGAATTATTTTTCTTACAAACAATTTTATGAGTTTGCCATGGATTCTCCCTTTGAAGACACGTCAAGGTTTAAAAAATTTTTGGCGAGTTATGTTAAAAGGTGGAAAAAGCAAAAACGCTCAAGCAAAAAAATATTGTCAACTGAACTGATCAAAAAAATAAAGCAATATAAGAGGCGATAGCTTAATGTAGTGGTGAGAGCGAGGAGCACACCACATGAAAAAAAAAAAGAAAAAACAAAAAAAAAAAAAAAAAAAAAAACAAAAAAAAACAAAAAAAAAAATCAGAACAAAAGTAAAGAAAAGAAAATTCGCACCAAATTAACAACAGTAACATTCGATGTTCACATTAGTGTAGCAAAATTGAAGCCGACAGGACCCTCCTTATTATTCTTTTTCAAAGAAAGCACAAACTGTATATTTTGCTTTCAACTGATATATGTACCATTCTGTACATTAATGAAAAAGGAGACAAAGAGTGAAGATACTTGGGATGGAAAAATGAAAAAAAAGGATCCATATTTCTTCCACTACACATGATATATAATTTTTAACTACCTCAAATGACGCATGCTCCGATCTTTTTTCCTTTACCTTAACATTCAACCCTGTTTGACAGCGATGGCCTATGTGTGGTTCATTCCTCGTTGTATAATTTCATGATAGAGGAAGGATTCGCTTTAAGGCCACCCAATTTGAAATTGTATAATTACACGCACATATCCTTGTATACGTGCGTGCATATGTGTGTGCGTGTATGTCGCACCTCGTAAGTCACTGCGTAACCGCGATAGCAATTTTTTTCCCTTACTTTCCCACACCCCTCTTATTATCCTTTTTTTTTTGTTGTTTTAATTTGTTTTCCCCTTTGAAAAATAGTTTTTTTGTTAGAATATGATGCACTATATATGATACATTTGTGTACTGCTATTTCCGCAATAAGCTTTTTTCTTTCATCTAATCATGCATAGAAAAAAAAAGAAAGAAAAGCTTTCCACAGCTATTAGTGTTCTGTTATTCTACATACAACAATAAATATTCTTGTCTTTTCATAGATAAATTAAACAGAAACCTGCTTTAATTTCTTTTCCATTTGTGGAATTTATTATTCTTTTTAAATTCAAATTTTGATGAAGATACTTCGATTTTTTTTTTTTTTTTTTTCTTCCCTTTAAATGTGCCTAAGTGGCTGCTTTTTTTTTTTTTCCTCACAAAAGTAGTAAACCCTTTGAACGTAGCGGCACCAATGAGGAAATGTTCGAGGCGAGTAGTCCTCTGGAGGGGGTAACTTTTGCAGGATATCATTTCATGCGGAGAAGAACCTTCAGGAGAGGCACGAATTTACCCAAATGACACACCTGCTTGTGCCATTCATTTTACAATTCATTTTTTTTTTTCTTTATGACCCCCTAATATTTGCCGCAGCCGCAGCATAAGTTGCATGTCCCTTGAGGTGAAAAAACTAAAGGAATTCTTATATGCATCTCACCATGGATACAAAAGAGCTAGCACATTATTGTGCTCTTATAAATTATTAAATAAGCATCGAAAGAAATTTTCGGTGGCTATGTGTGTGCACTTTGGAGGCGAACTGCTCTGCACAACGTCGCCCCCTTCTTGCAAATTAATCACTTAGCAATTTTAATAAATGGATTATTTGGAATAAATTCCATTGTAGCTTCCCTTCCTTTGCCTTTCCATACTCGCACTTATTTATGCCTCACATATTGATGAACATATTAATGAGCGAATGTCTCAGCACCCCCCCCCTATGGGCAGGAACATTCATTTCACGCCGTACATTAAATGCACGCGCTAAATGGAATAGAAAAAATAAAAACCTCCGTTGATGAAACTCGCTTGTGTTCCAGTAGCGCCCTATGAGAAATACTACAATAAAATAGGCAACTAATTTGTGGTGGGGGAAAGTTACACAGTGAAACTGTAGCGGTATGAAAATATTCCTTCAATGATCACTAAAGGCAAATGAATAGACACACGACGGGAATGGGAAATGCATGCATAATGTACACATCACACAATTGCATTACGGAGCACTGATACGTATGCATCTGCATAATTTGTACATATGTTATAGGCACACGGATACAATAATTAAAAGAATGGGGTATTCATCTTGATGCGCATATTTTTCATTTTTTTCCCCTCTGCGGTGAATTGTTGGGGGCGTCGGAGGCGATATGGAAGAGTAGCAGAGCAGTTCATAGGAATGTGTAGACGCAGCGTATGACATATATACATGTATATATTTTTTTTATTCATGAATGATTTGTTGCATTTGTACGCGCCTGTTTAGTCGTACACGTACGATCCTACTCAGTCATACTTGCCAACAGTTGCTCAATATTTACTTATCGACCAGGGGCAATTTTCCATGCACCGTAGCGAGGAAATCCTCCGACCCAATTCGAACATTTCTCACTTTACAATATTTAGGTGCACCCCTGGTCGTGGTGAAGGTAGGATCCACGTATCAAGTAGAGGTTTTACATGGTACGCGAACTCATTTGACATAACCCCCCCCTTTCTCTTTCCACCCTACGCAACATACGCATTAATAGCTTCTACAACAATATGGAAAAGAAGTGGTTTATGTGAAGAAATCCAGTGTTCCTCCTTTTTATCGTTCCATTCTGCATTGTTTTATTGTAACCTATCTAAAATTAAGATCGGCTGGAATTTGTGCCACCATTTCACTAACACGACTTGTTCGTAAAAATTTAGCTTCAGATTTTTGGTGGCATTACATTATACGGATTTCAGTTGCACGAACAAATAGAACAATTATATAGTTACTATGTAAGAAGATGTTTTATTGTAAATTAAGAATTTATATTATAGATTCTTCCTGATTGCCTGACGATATGGTTGCAGCGTTATTTGTTAGAAATATATATTTTTTTTTTCCTCTCTCTATGATAGGTTACAGGCTTAAGTAATCGCAACTATTAGGTAAAACGTTTTAGTATTTTTTTTTATTTTATTATTACTTCTTTTTTTCGCAACTGTTCTTTTTTTTTTTCTTTTTTTTTTTACTTTCTTTTTTTTTATCAATTATTATATGTACATTTTTGCTATCCAACATTTATTGTATGTATCATAATGAAGCATATACATGAATATGTCCATCCTTTGTATAGAGATATAAAGGGATGAGCCTCTGCCATTTTCCCTATCCCTTTCTTTTTCTTTTCTTTTCTTTTTTTTTTTCTTATTTGGAAACAGGTAAACGTAAACCATATTTCAGTACAAGTGTAGAAACAGAACAGACACCACTCTGTTCCCATTTTGGGCTAAAATGTACTTTAAGAGAATTTTTCTCTATTGCGAAAAAAAAAAAAAAAAAAAAGAAATCGAAATATTTCCATTCATCATTAATTAAATTTGTGAAAAAAGGTGAACATGAATAAAATGTGCCTATCTAGATTTATTACGCCTGCGTTGTTCGTCTTGTTGAATATACAATCACTGGTAAGAGAGAAGGAATCCTATGATTTTAAAATGAACTTGGTGGAATTTATACTCACTCGGGGTTATTGTAACCTCTTTGATCTTCCAACTGTGCATCTCCACCACATGTATGTGTGGAAATACATATATGTACATTTTATACATGTTTGTATTTACGCTGATTCATTTTTCTAACTGTGCAGGATTTCCCTGGTCTGTCAGAATTAAATCTATCGTGGGATTCACAAACAGGCAATAGCCACATCGTAAGGCAGTTAGCCGAATCGGCTACTCCGCAAAATAAGAATGTTGATGCGGTAGAAGAAATTAAGAAAAAGTACAAAATAAAAATAGCGGATGTAAATGGCAAAAATTACACAGGAAACGGTAAGCAAGCCAAGGAAGAGAACGCCGAAATTAATGAGGAGAATATGAAATTGTTATTCGGAATTGAAGAGGCAGACATTTCCCATGATTTATCAAAGGAAGAAATTGATAAGCTGATAGATTCCTTTGGTAAAAATTTAAGCCAGAAACAACAATTTATTATATTCCATCATTACACTAAATATCTGAACAAAATTTACAACAGAATGGTGGAGAAAATATGGGATGTGTCAGAAAGGCTGGCATTCAAATACCGAGTGCCGCACGATGTTAAAGTGAAATATTGGTACATATGTGAAAATAAACTGAAAAATGATTTAAATGAAATGAATAATTTTTCCTATAAAAATGCTTACTCGTACATCCAGAGAAATCCCAATAAGCCCGCCATCGAATTTAAACTTTTTTTGTCCCTGCACCATTTTACTTGGAATAAAGAAATGAAAGACAATGAACAGAGGAGGGTACAGAAACTTGTCCGAAAAATGAAGAATTATAAAAACAGGGATGATAGACACCATACGGGGTGAAGGCGGCATGACCACTTCGTTTTAACGTAAAAAAAAAAAAAAAAAAAAAAGGGAAGGAAGAAACGAACGTTGCAGGTGTTGTCAAAGGGAAGATCATGAAGAGGGACAAAGGCCAGTTTGAGAAAAACTTTTTAAAAGAGAAGAACAGCAGAAAAAGCACAAATTGTGTTGTTCACTGAACGAAGTAGCAGAACGGGGGCACCTTTCGATTAAAAAAGAAAGAGCTGTTCGCACGATTTGTTAATATAGTTCTTCCGTTTCGAATGTGTTATACATTTTTAACGGGTAATGTTATAACAATGTTTTTTTTTTTTTAGTTTTATATATATAATATAATTTCTCCTTATATTCGAATAATTTTAACCTATTTTTTTCGTTTAATAATTTGTGAAAGCACTGATCCATCTGTTACTTTTCTTCAAAATTACGATCATGTTTATTAGTACCATAAATTGTGGCTACTCCAGCTGTGAGGATAATTCCCCCTAAGGATGAGGGGGATATTTACATTTCAGTTTATCTTTGGAATTACTATGGAGGAATTTCTCATTCGAATTATGGTGTGTACTTGTGTGCAAGCACCTGGATAGGCATCCTATGTAACAGTTTTAAATGTGAATCGTGTGTCTCTCGTCCATTTGGGGGGCCCCCTTGTGAATATTTTGAAGTAACGCCCAAAGATGTAGAGATCCCATTATGAAGGAAGACAGAATATATTATTACGAATGAGTAACTCCTCAGCGATTATAAAGGGGGGGAATCTTTGTTGAAATATTGCCTAAAAGATTAGCAGAATTGTAGATTCTCATTTTAGTGTGTTACTTTAGTCAAATTCTATACCTTAAAATATTTAACCTTTTTATACTAACCACGTAAATGTTTTTTAAAAAAATAGTGACGATACATAACCAATATGATTCAGTCCAGCTGTTACAGACGAACTCCTCGGAACAGTTGCTCCAGGAGAAATGTCCTTACATAAGTGGTCATATAAGATTTAAAGACGCATATGTGTATGCATAAAAGCAGAAATGATATATAAGCTCCTGCATGAATCTCGTTCTGGAGGATTTGCTGGAAAAAAAACGTTGGAGGAAAAGTATCGTCCAGAGAAACGAAACACAGGGAAAATGTTTTAACTCTTCTGGAAAGAACAAATAAAATAGAACTTTCTTTTCTTTCTTTTTTTTTTTTTCTTTTTGCATTATTTCACATTTGCACCTTTCAGAAGGCGCAATTCTCTAGAGCTAATGGGAACATTTTATCAGTCTTTTATTTTACTGTGCTTCTTCTTTTTTAAAATGTACTACTACTCATTTGGTATAGTAAAAAAAAAAAAGATAACCCCCCTAACCGTTTTAAGGAGTACTTATTCCATTTTAATTAATTTGTTTGTAATTTTTCCTATTTATGTGTTTTACTTATAATGGCATGTTTTGCAAATTTCATTTCCTTCGTTTAGCACCATAAGTATGCATAAATTATAAAAGCTACATCGTGCCTTTCCTTGCCTTACCCTTCCCTGTGTGTGTATGTTTCATTTGGTGCATTTCTTTTTCCTATTAGGTAGGTACATATTTATACGGGTGCATCCGAACTGTATAAATTCCTCCTGACAAATGATCATGGTCTTTGAAAGCAACCACACTTCCTGGACACAGAATATTAAAAATTTTTAAATAATAAAAAAGAGGTATTATATGATATAATTTTGCATAAGGACTTTCAATACACTCCTTTCTTGCAGCTATTTTCAATGATTAAAAAGTTTTTTTTTTTTTTTTTGTGTGTACGAATATGAGGAAATAAAAATCATCATTTGTTAGGAAAATTTAGAGAAAACATCTTTTTTCGCAAATTTTATCTTGTACAATTTTTATTTGGAGTAAGGAATTCGACACGAGTATTAATTTTTTCTATGACCCTATTTACCATGAAAAGATTGGACGGCGCACTAATATGTGTTCTTTTGAGCTTCCTCTCAGTAAGATGTGCTTATAGTTTTTCACCTTTTGATTAAGCATGCTGAGTGAAATTTTTTTTTTTTCCCTTTTTAAAATGCTTTCCGTTTAATTTTTCCTTTCTTCCACTTTTTAAACCATTTTCCCTTTCGCTCCCTGACCGCAGAACATTGTAGGTTTGCCGAATATCATTTCGAAGGAGGTCTGGAATGTATCTGGAGGTGCACGCAGACAGCTATGCGAGAGGGCTGTAGGAAAGTGCAAACCCTGTATGAACGGAAAGGTCGTAAGTAAAGTGACAACCGAAAGCACAATCACAGTTAAGGATGGAATAACGGGAAAGGTAAAGAAAAAAGTACATGAAAAAGTTACGGAAACTGTTACCGAAAGTAGTACAAATAGTAATCGCCCATCTAGGTCAGTAAAAGTGGAATCTATCGAGGAAGGACCATTAACTAGAAGGAGAAATACGTACACACGTAAGTGTTTTTTGCCTAAATAAGGAATGAGAAGGAATATTTCACAGCAGAAGGATTATATAGAATTCATATACCCAAGCTAGTAAACATTTTCAGTTCGCTAGCTAATGGGACGAAATTGAATGAAGCATTTCACCATTATTGTATATACCTAAATGTGCAATATACGCAAATGGTGGATAAATTAAAAGTGGACTTTTTTGCTGCAGCTGTAGAATGTGGTATGAAAAAACAAGATAAATAAAAATACGGGAAGGAATGTAAAAATACCCTGATCAATTATTTAAGAACTATCAGTGAATTCCACAGAAGAGAGACCCATACTTATGTCGAAAAGGTAGAAGACTTTAAAAAGAAATCAATCGTGCTGCCTTTTCTCATTATGGTAGCTGGTTTTGAAATAAGAAAATGATACAAGGGTGGGAGATGTTCCCTGGAAAAAGGAAAAAAAATAAAAAAAATAATAATAATAATAAAGTTATGGTAGAATCTGCTACATTTGGAAATTCCTCAGGAAGATCACATAACCTTTACGACCAAGGGATTATGCAGCTAAAAAGGGGGTCATTCCCCCTTAGACATTGGTTAAGAAGAATATTCATAGTAGTAATAGTAGAACAAATCGCAAGAGGGAAAATGGGGGGAACGCGCACGAAAACTTAACAGTAAATAATCTACTCCACGCATGAAAGAATATTTCTGAGTCCTATAATGTGTACACCTACGGCGCACAATTAGGTGGGGTTTACTTTAATCAATTGTTGAACGCGAGTTTAAAGAGAGAACCTTTACAAGTTAGAAGGAGCATTGGAAGAAAGGAGAGTAAGAGTATGGTAAATCGTTTATGGCATCGTTTAAAAAATGAGAAAAAATTATTTCTTTTATTTTTTAATAGATGTTATAAATGTATCACTCAGTTGCGCACTAGCATATAATGCAAATAATTGGGCGTCTATGTAAAGTTTCTTTGCCTTCGTTCCTCTGATGTCCTGTGGACAGAGTGAAGAGCTCTACCTGTACTTAGTAAAAGGATGTTTTCTTTTATCTACATCTTTTTTCTTTGTTCATGCCCCCTTGGTGAGAAAGTGATTTCTACATGTTCACCTGGACAAACGGCATTAACGTATTTGAGCTTCTGCTTCTGTGGAGACACTGTCATTCGTATCATTTTAATAATTTTTTTTTTTTTATGTAAATTTACTTTTTAATTTTCTATCTTACAAAAAAGTAATATCCCCCATCAATCCTCTCACTTCACAATTTACACATGTTTACAAAGCAAATGAAAAAAATCACGGGACGAAGAAGGATACCGTTCATGGCGCACAGAAGGATACGTCTATAAATATTTAAATAGTGATAAAATGACTACAGTGCTGGCAAACAAGAAGATGCCCCGATTTGTCGATTTCCTTTTATATGCTTTAAGGGAAACATACCAGACGTTCTTTTAATTCTGCGCCACTTCATTTGTACGCACAGTGGAAAAATGCAGTCAATTTTTTAAGTGATAATTGTACAGGGAAAATGGAACACATACATTTTTTCCTCAAAGGGGCTATAAACTAATTTAAGTTGTATCATGTTTATTTTTTCTATTTCGCTATGTTATGTGCCAATTTGTTTCTTCTACTTACGTAGCGATAGAAAAATGCATTGGGGATGCCCCAGCTTGTCACAACATGTACATTCGGTGTCGCAGGAAAACCGAACACATTATTCGTTGGGAAGTACTTTACATTCTTTTTACTATTATGCGTAAATTTTGTTTTTTTTTTCCCAGTAAAATTCTTCCCCCATGGCATACTCGTTCATTTGGGCGAATTTAAAAAAAATGCAACTGAAAAATTTTTCCACACGGTAAAAGAGAATAAGCAAAAATCGTACAAATGCTTTCTTCATAAACCGCACAGAAGGAGAAAAAAAAAAAAAAAACACGTCCATTCCATACGTATTTATATTGGTATACAATTTTATGGGCCGCGCGCAACTGCAGAAAAAATCATAACAATGTAGGTGCCAATTTTAAAGTGTTACAGAAAAAACAAAAAAGGAGAAACAATCCGTTCTGGGGAAAACTCGCTTTTAGCATTCGATTAAATTTCGCAAAAGTGCCTTTTAGAAAAATATTCTTCAAGCTACACAGAGAAATTATACAAATTCGCAGGAGGAGGAAGAATTATAAAGAGGCATACAAATTATTTTACAGTTACAGAAGCATTTGAGAAGGGGGGGATCTTGGCCCAGCAGGAGATTTATATAGCGTTTTGAAGAAACGGGAGCAAAAAAGAAAAAAAAAAAAAAAAAAAAGAAAAAAAATTGCAGCACTTTTAATTTCTTCATTTTTGCAGAAGCGTATAAGAACAAATTAACGTTTTTTTTTTTTCCTTTTTATGAGTTAATAATAACTGTTACTTTATTTCGTAAAATATGAGAAATTAAAAAATTGAGTTTTAGAAATATATGGCATAGGGGAAGTTCAGTAAAAACGACTTCGCAAATTGGCAGCGGAGGGAGGAGCCAGCCGTGTTGTTATAGTTCAGTTGCCGAATTGCAGAACATTTCCCCCCGGGGAAGAACATTTTTTAAGGGGGAACTATAACTTTGAGTTGAATATTGTTTGTTGACCGTTTGGGAGTTGAAGTATCCATCGGTAACCAGTAAAGAAAAAGTGCCGCAGGATTGGTGTAGGGCGGCCAAGAGGTGATTAACCGCTGAGGGCGAACTGAAAAACAGATGGCCATCGAGTTTAGGAGTTGCCTTCATCAGTTAATCGAATTCGACTGATTTTACTTCGCACATTTTGAAGAAGGAACAGAAGTAAAAATGTTGATACTGATAGAAACGGCAGCAGGGTACGGCTTGTTCAAAGTCGAGAACAGCAAATTAATCGAATCAGACGTGAAGGATATTGAGAAATGTTTTCGAAGCGCAGAGGAAGCGAGGAAAAATGTATCCCTATACAGTTTCAGTAAATTTAAAAAATTCCAAAAGGCCTTTGACGAAACGAACAAGTTAATGGAATCCAAGTTGGGAAAAGGGCTAAAGAAGTTTTTAAAAAAAAATATAGTGAAGCCAAAGCTAAATGAAACACTAGCCTTATGTGATAAAACGTTAGGTGGATTAATAAAAAAAAAATATAATATAAATGTAACGTACACGAATTCGACGCAGGAAATAATTAGAGGAATTCGAACGCATTTGTATGGATTACTAGTAGGTGTGAAGGAGGAAGACGCGAAATTGTTAAAGTTAAGTTTATCTCATTCGTTAAATAGGTTTAAATTAAAGTTTAGTGCTGACAAAGTTGACGTAATGATTATACAGGCTGTTGGATTGTTAGAAGATTTAGATAAAGAAATAAATGTTTTCTCTATGCGACTGAAGGAATGGTATGGATGGCATTTTCCAGAATTGGGAAAAGTAATCACGGACAATAAAATATATGCGAAGTGTGTTAAATTGATTGGGTTCCGAAGTAATGCAAAAAATGTAAACTTGCTGGAAGAGACAACGGAAGAAATTCAGAGGGAAATAAAACAATTGGCAGAAATATCCATGGGAACAGAAATTGAAGATGATGATCTGAATTGCATTAACGAATTAGCGGACAGGTTATTGGAGTTAACAGAATATAGAGAGTCCTTAGCTATTTATTTGAAATACAGAATGAGTTCCATTGCACCGAATTTGACTTACCTAGTGGGTGATTTAGTGGGAGCCAAGTTAATTGCAAAAGCAGGTTCCCTCATGTCTTTGGCGAAGTACCCAAGTTCAACTTTACAAATATTAGGTTCTGAAAAAGCTCTTTTTAGGGCCCTAAAAACTAAATCCAAAACGCCCAAATATGGGCTCATTTACCACGCAACTTTAGTAGGGCAAACTACACCCAAACTGAAGGGCAAAATTAGCAGATCATTAGCGGCGAAATTGTCTTTGTGTACAAGAGTTGACGCCCTGGGAAATTTTTCAGAGCCATCTATTGCCATTACATGCAAAACGCTCCTGGAGAAGAGGCTGGAATATATAACAAACAGCATGCAGAAGAAGATGAACAATTCGAAGAATTCCAATTCTCAGTTACAAATGCAGGTCCAGCACAGCAAGTATAATCCCAATCAATCCAATGATGATCAGAATAAAAACAACAACAATAACAACGCGTTCAACAAGAAGAAGGATTTCCGGTTTAATAAGCGAGAGGCGGACTGGAACAACAAGAAATTTATTAAGAAGCAGAAGAGGAAGTGAAGCGATGCACAGAAGTGATTGCGCTGCGAAGTCAAGCGGTTAATGAAACCGAATTATCAAGTCGTACGGTCGGGTGGGCAAACAGTTACCGCACCATGATGTGTGGAGCAACCTTTCGTCCTAGCATTCGCTCCAGAACAAATTGGAAGCCCTCGCGGCGTTATCGCACTGGAGTAAACATTTTTAATGTACCCCCCCTTGAAGGGGAATATCCCCTATTTTAAAGCCCTACACGGGAAGGGGGGTGAAGGAAGAAGAAAAGAAACTCATACCGCTACAACGGCAAAATGAATATGAATGTGTATTTTTTGTTTTTTTTTTTTTTCTTTTTTTTTTCGGGGTCTTTTTTAAATGTTTCGTATTGTTACCCACGTGAAAGGTGAATTTTATCTTAGCTACTACGTTTTTGCACCCTGTAAAAGTTACCTGCCCTCCTCTTACCTGTGCCTTATATTTTACTATCATTATTTTTTTTCTCAACTCGATTTAAATTGAGACTCTGAGCTCACAATGCAAATAATATTTGTAAGGTTCGAATATTTACGGAGCACCATTCCTATGGATAGAAGAATTCACATATATAGCCGAAGCTTCTATACCATTAAATGAGTCTCCTTTTATTTCCTTTTTTTTTTTTTTAACCATAAAAATTTAATATTATATATATTAGAATTTTTCATTTTCTCCTTTATTTTTAATTATAGAAGTAGTTAAAAAAAATATATAGAGCGGGGGCGGTAAGGACTTACTTAACGTAAGGAGAAAGTCTTTTCTCTATGATTGCGTTATTTATATTTTTTTTTTTTTTTTGTTGTTGGCACGTGTGCGAAAAGTTGCCCCCAATAGTTTTCTCGTTCCTGCGAGTAGGACACGCGCGCGCGGACACTATATTACGATTTCCGCGAAAAAAAAGTGTGGAAGAAGCACAACCTTCTTGTTAAAAATGGTACAAAATTGGACTGTAGGAAGGAGGAAGACGATGAAAGAATTATTAAAAATATAAAAAATTATTAGGACAAAAAAATTTTCGAGTGAAAAAAAAAAATGAGCACCTTGGATATTCAGTAAAATAAAGTTGCAAACAAAGTGAGAGTAAAATGTGCAAGAAAGAATCTTCTTTTTCTTCTTCTTTTTTTTCTTTTTTTCTCTTTTCTTTTGTGGTCACGTGGAAATTGGTAAAATATCCCTGTATAGAGGACGGAAAGAACAACAATCATGGTGGACGGAGTAGCAGGACCAGCACAAGCTGATCCATGCTCTGCCACCGCGCAACAATCACCAGAAATACAACAAAGTGATCAGAATGGAAGGGGACTAAGGGAAAAATGGCGAAATTATTTGAGTTCGCACTCAGGGGCTGCTGGACAACCTGTCCAAGCCGTAACCATTCCGGTGAGTACTATTCTTATTATCATTATTATCATTATTATTGTTATTATTTGTCGTTATTATCATTATTATTATTTGTTGTTATTATCATTATTTGTCGTGTTATTATCATTATTATCATTATTATTATTATTTGCCGTTATTACTATTATTATCATTAGTTTTTGTTATTATTATATTTTTCATTATTTATTTATTTATTTTTTTTTTTTTAGGATGATCTGAAGAAGGAAGTGGATAAAATGTTGGATGGGATGAAGCCCTACTTGCAGGGGATGAACAGCACGGGCAGTGTCGCAAGGGCATGTGAAAAACTGAAGGCCCCGGGGGAAGAAAATAGGAACGGGGGGCCGCAAACAGGTAACATGAAGAGAGTATGCAAAACATTAGTGCAAGTAGTTAATTGGATGGGGGGGTTGAACGCAGACGGAAGTGAGAAAAACAAAAAAGATGCGACTGCAGAACAGGAGTGGGAACAGTATTTAAGATGTGTAATAGGTTATGAAGTTCTGTTAAGAGTACTTTTACCTAAGTATAAAGTAGAAGAGTTCATGAAAGTTATCTCTAAAGTTATGAGAGATGGGGGTAGCGAAGGTAATTTGCCTAATGTGAATAATATATGTTCTTGGGTCAAATTGGAAGATATTGGAAATGAGGAAGGCTCCATCGGGTCTCTGGTACAGGATTGGTTAAATAAAGCAAAGGATGAGAGAATGAGAGATAGAGGTTATATTGATGGGTTCCATAATATAGTAGCATGGTCTAGGTATGATAATGAGGAGGATAAACAAAAGGAAATGGCTGAACGAAGAGCGAAAACTCCCTGCAGTAGTGATAGTATTATGGACTTAATGAAAGAAGGAATGTCACATCAATTAAACGTATTAGTCGATCCAATAGCAGTGGCTAATGATTGTATCGAGAAAGCGGAGAATAACGGCAAAGACAAAGCACTTTGCAATCGCTTAAAATGTATTGAAGAATACTTGCAGGAAACGACAACAACACCTGCAACGACAGCAGGTGCACAAGCAGGAGCAGGACGGCAGCGGAAAAAAAAAGAAAAAATGAACACATCGAAGACGACGACGACGGAAGAAAATTGTTTCTTTTTTGAAGAAAATTTTTTTTCATTCATTTTTTTCATTTTTCAGTTCATTTCATTTTTCAGTTCACTTCATTTTTCAGTTCATTTCATTTTTTTTCCAGTTCAGTTCATTTTTGTCCTTCTTAATTATATATATAATATATACAAATTGTAGAGAACACAGCAAACAGTAACCACAACAAACAAACAAACAAATCATGGCAACAGCAACACAAGGTGTCGCCGGTACCGGCGGTGGTGCTGGTCCCGCCGGTGGTACCACGCCATTATGGCAAGAATGGTTAGAGAAGTGGTTGGAGGAAAATAAGGAGAACTTGGGGACGGGCACTATTACAGTAAGTAAATAGAACGCGAAGATGAAGTGAAGGGGGGAATGAATGTGCCTACCATACATATACATATACACATATGTGTATACATACATATATACATATATATATATATATGTACATACGTATATGTGTGTGCACAGAATGCGAGTTGTATATATGAAATTTTTTTTTTTTTCTTTCTTTCATAGAGAAGGAGAAAGGAAAAAAGAAGGTTTTCAAAGAGAGGTAAAAGAAAGAAGGTTTCTTAAAGGGGGGGAAAAGAAGAAAGAAGGTTTTGAAAGGGAGGAAAAGAAAAAGAAATTTTAAAGGGTGAGAAGAAAGAAGGTTATAGAAGGGAGGAAGAAAAAGGAGGTTTTTTAAAGGAGGAAAAGGAAAAGGAGGTTCAGTTCTCTCGGTTATTAGAATAATAATATGGCCTGGTACTTAACTCCCTAAGGGAAGAAAAAGAAGGTACTTTTTCCTCGGTTCTTTTAGAACAATAATATATGGCCTGGTGTTTTAGCCACCTTTAGGGGGGAAGAAAAAGAATCTTTTCCTTCTTTTCTATAGGTGTTTTAAAGGGAAGAAAAAGAAGAAAGAAGGTTTTCTAAGGGAAGAAGAGGAAGATTTAGTGGGGGGAAGAAAGAAGAAGGTTCCTTAAAGGGGAAAAAGAAGAAAGAAGATTTCTTAAGGGAAGTAAAAGGAGGTTTAGGGAGAAGTGAAAGAAAGTTCCTTAAAGGAGGAAAAGGAAAAGAAGGTTTCTTAAGGGAGAAAAAGAAGAAAGAAGGTTCCTTAAAGGGGGAAAGAATGTAAGAAGAAAGAAGGTTCAGTTCCCTCGGTTTTTTAGAACAATAATATATGGCCTGGTGTTTTATTCACCCTAAGGGAAGAAAAAGAAGTTTCTTTAAAGGGAGGAAGAAAAAGAAGGTTTCTTAAGGGGGTAGAAAAAAAGAAGGTTTCCTAAGGGAGGAATAGGAGGAAGGTTACTGAAGGGAAGAGAAAGAAGATTTAGAGGGGGAAGGAGAAAAAGGTTTTTAAAGGGGGAAGGAAAAGAAGAAAGAGGGTTTTGAGAGGGAGGAAGAGAAAGAAGGTTTCTTAAAGGGGAAAGAAAAAGAAGGTTCTTTTTCCTCGGTTATTAGAACAATAGTGTGGCCTGGTACTTAACTCCCTGAGGGAATAAAAAGAAGGTTTCAGAGGGAAGGAAAAGAAGGTTTTAAAGTTTGGAAGGAAAAGAAGGTTTTAAAGTTTGGAAGGAAAAGAAAGAAGGTTCCTTAAAGGAGGAAGAAAAAAGAAGGTTCCTTAAAGGGAGAGAAGAAGAAAGAAGGTTTCTTAAAGGAGAAAAAGAAGAAGGAAGGTTTTAAAAGGAGGGAAAAAAAGGAGTAATTTTAAGGGGGAAAAGAAGAAAGAAGGTTCTTTTCCCTCGGTTATTAGAACAATAATATATGGCCTGGTGTTTTAGCCACCTTTAGGGGAGGAGAAAAAGAATCTTTTCTTTTTTTCTATAGGTGCTTTAAAGGGGTAAAGAAGAAAGAAAGAAGGTTCTTTCCTCGATTTTTTAGCACAGCAGTATATGGCCCGGTAGATAACTCCCTAAGGGGAAGAAAAAGAAGATTCCTTAAAGGGGAAAAGAAAAAGAAGGTTTCTTAAGGAGAAAAAAGAAAGAAGATTTCTCGAAGGAACCGAAGTAAGAAGGTTTCAAAGGAGGAAAAAGAAGAAGGTTTAAAGCAGAAGGAAAAGAAGATTTTAAAGGAGGAAAGAGAAAGAAGGTTCATTAGAGGGAGCAAGAAGAAGGAAGGTTTTCACAGGGGGAAGAAAAAGAAGGTTCTAAAGAGGGAAAGGAAGGTATGAAGGAAGGTTCTTTTTCCTCGGTTATTAGAACAATAATATATGGCCTGGTACTTAACCACCCTAAGGGGAGGTAAGGAAAGTTCTGTTTAAGGAAGGGAAGAAGAAAAAGAAGGTTTCTTAAGGGGGAAGGAAAAGAAGAAAGAAGGTTTCTTAAGGGAGAAAGAAGAAAGAAGGTTTCTTAAAGGAGGAAAAGAAAAAGTAGGTTCTGAAAGGGTGGAAAGAAGAAAGAAGGTTTTTAAAGGGAAGAGAAAGAAGGTTCAGTTCCTTCGGTTTTTTAGAACAATAATATATGGCCTGGTATTTAATCACCTTAAGGGAAGATAAAAAAGGTTCATTAAAGGAGGAGGAAGAAGAAAGGTTTTAAAGGAGGAAAAAAGAAGAAGGAAGTTTTTTAAAGGAGACAAAAGGAGGAGGAATTTTAAGGGGGAAAAGAAGAAAGAAAGTTCCTTTTCCTCGGTTACTAGAGCAATATTGTGGCCTGGTGTTTAATCACCTTAGGGGAGGGAAGAAGAAGTTGAAAATTTTTTCTTTTTAATTTCTTTCCTTTGAGGAAAAGAAAAAGAAGGTTAAGAGGGATGAAAAAGAAGGTTTCTTAAAGGAGGAAGAAAAAGAAGGTTCTTTTTCCTGGGTTATTAGAACAATAGTGTGGCCTGGTATTTACCCACCTTTAGGGGGAGAAAAAATCTTTTCTTTTTTTTATTTAGGTGTTTTAAAGGGAAGAAAAAGAAAGAAAGTTTCTTAAGGGGGGAAGAAAAAGAAGGTTTCTTAAGGGGGAATAGAAAGAAGGTTTCTTAAGGGAAGAAAAAGAAGGTTTATAGGTTGAAGGGGAATAAAAAGAAGGTTCTCAAAGGGAAGGAAAAGAAGGTTTTAGAGGGAAGAAAAAGAAGGTTTATAGGTTGAAGGGGAAGAAGAAAGAAGATTTTCAAAGGGGGAAGAAGAAGAAGATTTAAAGGGGGAAGGAGAAAAAGGTTTTTAAATGGGGAAGAAAAAAAGAAGGTCCCTTAGGGGGAAGAGAAAGAAGGTTTTCTTTTTCCTCGATTTTTTAGAACAATAATATATGGCCTGGTGTTTTAGCCACCTTTAGGGGGGGAGAAATAGAATCTTTTCTTTTTTTTTTACGTGTTCTAAAGGGGGAAAGCAAACAGGGTTTTACAGGTAAGGAAAGAAGGTTGTTTAGGGGGGGGTAGTGAGGAAAGAGTGTTTAGGGGGGGAAGGAAAAGGAAAGGGTGTTTAGGGGGTGGGGGAAGGAAAGACTGTTTGGGGGGGATGTAAGGAATGAGTACTTAGGTGGGGGGAGGGAAGGAAAGAAGGTTGTTTAGGGGGGGGAAAGGTAAGACTGTTTTGGGGGGGGGAGGAAGGAAAGTGTGTTTAGGGGGAGGAGAAGGAAAGTGTGTTTATGAAGGTTAATGAAGGAAGGTTTATGGGAAGGAAGGAAGGTTTATGAGTAAGGAAGGAAGGTTTATGGGAAGGAAGGAAGGTTTATGGGTAAGGAAGGAAGGTTTATGGGAAGGAAGGAAGGTTTATGGGTAAGGAAGGAAGGTTTATGGGAAGGTAGGAAGGTTTAGGGGTAAGGAAAGACTACTTAGGGGTGAGGAAAGGTTCTTTTCTAAGTTATTAGAACAACAATATGGCCTGGTACTTAACCACCCTAAGGGGGGGAAAGGAAAGAGTGTTTAGGGAGTAAGGAAAGTGTTCTTAGGGGGGGATAAGGAAAGACTATTTAGGGGGGCAAAGGAATGAAGGTTTAGGGGTTAGAAAAGAAGACTTAGGGGGAAGGAAAGAAGCTTTTGGGGGGGGGAGAAGGAAAGGGTCGCTTAGGAGGGTAGGGGAAGGAAAGAGTGTTTAGGTGGGGGGGGAAGGAAAGAATGTGTTGAGGAGGGGTGGAAGGAAATGGTTGTTTAGGGAGGGTAATGAAAGAGTACTTAGGGGTATAGAAAGACTACTTAGGGGTAAGGAAAGACTACTTAGGGGTAAGGAAAGACTACTTAGGGGTAAGGAAAGACTACTTAGGGGTAAGGAAAGACTACTTAGGGGTAAGGAAAGACTACTTAGGGGTAAGGAAAGGGAAGACTACTTAGGGGTATAGAAAGACTACTTAGGGGGGTAAGGAAAGACTACTTAGGGGTAAGGAAAGACTACTTAGGGATAAGGAAAAACTACTTAGGGGTAAGGAAAGACTACTTAGGGGTATAGAAAGACTACTTAGGGGTAAGGAAAGACTACTTAGGGGTATAGAAAGACTACTTAGGGGTAAGGAAAGACTACTTAGGGGTATAGAAAGACTACTTAGGGGTAAGGAATGAAGGTTTAAGGGGTAAGGGAAGGTTCTTTCCTAGGTTATCAGAACAACAATATGGCCTGTTATTTAATCACCCTGAAGGGGGGGTAAGGAAAGAGTGTTTAGGGGTAAGGAAAGACTACTTAGGGGTAAGGAAAGAACATTTAGGGGAAAGGAAAGACTACTTAGGGGTAAGGAAAGACTACTTAGGGGTTAGGAAAGACTACTTAGGGGTAAGGAAAGACTACCTAGGGGTAAGGAAAGACTACTTAGGGGTAAGGAAAGACTACTTAGGGGTAAGGAAAGACTACTTAGGGGGGCCAAGTAAAGACTCTTTAGGAGGGGGGGGGGTAAGGAAAGACTACTTAGGGGTAAGGAAAGACTACTTAGGGGTAAGGAAAGACTACTTAGGGGTACAGAAAGACTACTTGGGGGTAAGGAAAGACTACTTAGGGGTAAGGAAAGACTACTTAGGGGTAAGGAAAGACTACTTAGGGGTAAGGAAAGACTACTTAGGGGTAAGGAAAGACTACTTAGGGGTAAGGGAAGACTACTGAGGAGTAAGGAAAGACTACTTAGGGGTATAGAAAGACTACTTAGGGATAAGGAATGAGGGTTCAGGGGAAAGGAAAGGTTCTTTTCTAGGTTATTAGAACAACAGTATGGCCTGGTACTTAACCACCCTAGGGTGGGGAAAGGAAAGAGTGTTTAGGGGGAAGGAAGGAAGGTTTAGGGGGAAGGAAGGAAGGTTTAGGGGGAAGGAAGGAAGGTTTAGGGGGAAGGAAGGAAGGTTTAGGGGGAAGGAAGGAAGGTTTAGGGGGAAGGAAGGAAGGTTTAGGGGGAAGGAAGGAAGGTTTAGGGGGAAGGAAGGAAGGTTTAGGGGGAAGGAAGGAAGGTTTAGGGGGAAGGAAGGAAGGTTTAGGGGGAAGGAAGGAAGGTTTAGGGGGAAGGAAGGAAGGTTTAGGGGGAAGGAAAGAGTGTTTAGGGGGGGGGGGGGGAAGGAAAGGGAAACAACATACATACAATCAACACAATTTCTTCCTTTTTTTTCCATCTCACATATTCTTTCCATCATTCTTTCCATCTCACATTATCTTTCATCTTTTTCCATCTTTTTTTTTTCTTACAGCTGAAGTATGCATCAAGGAACACAGCAGCAACGGTGGCCAGGATGATCTGTGCAAGCGTCTGGGATGTATTCAGGACTACTTGCAGAAACAGACAGCAACGTCAGGAGTACAAGGAGGATCGACACCTGCGGTAAGAGGAGAAAGACGACATAAATGCATGTATACATATACATACATATATGTACGTATGTATATATACATGTATACATATATATGTATATACATATATACATACATATATATACATACATATGCAGACGCACATATGCAGACACATATATGTATGTACATATACATATGTATGCACGTATGTACATATGTACATACATATACTTACATATGCATACACATACATATGTATATACATATACAAGGATGTACGGATGTATATACATATATATACATATGTACGTATGTACATATGTATGTAGACGCATATACATACACACATACATGCATCTACATATATGTACATATAAGTGCATACATATATATACATCTACATACATATACGTGCATTTGTACATATACATATACATAGATGTACAGACGCATGTACATGTATACATGTACATGTACAAATGTACAGATGCATACATATGCAGACACATATGTGTATATACATATACATGTATATACATACATATGTATGTATGTACATATGTATATGTACTTGTATACATATACATGTATATGTATACGTATGTATACATATGTATGTATACATATGTATATATGCATATGCATTTATGCATATGCATATATATATATATATATATATATATATATATATATATATATATTACTACTTATACAGAATGACTTTTGGGAGTCGAAGGTAAAGGCACTGTGGGATGAATTAGCAGGGGAAATGGTGAAGGTAACTAACGGGAATGGAACTGTAAAGGAATGTAATGATTTGCCAAATCCGTCTGACCAGACGGCATGCAATTATTTGCATGCCGGCTTTAAGGAACTGTACAATCCGACGACGCCGTCGTCGTCGTCAGGCGACGACGGCATCCTATCTAAGAACAACCCATCGTTTAGACAAACGATGGGTTGTTTTTTACTTCATGCTTATGCAAAACACATGAAAGAAAAAGCAATTTGTGAAATAGAGGAGGGGATAAAAAAAGCTTTCGACACTGTTAAGAACGGTCTAGGTACTAATACTAATTGCAATGATAGCGCCAATGGCAAGGGACCTTGTGTCCCTTGCCAATGGCAAGAAGACATCCTTAACACTTGCACAATTAAAACAAATGGCAGCGCCCCGGGCGCTGGCCAAGATTCGAAGGTAGAAGAGAAGTTAAAGACCACCGTCAATATGAACGACGACTCCAACATTCAAACAATGCTAACAGAAATAAATAAAATGACCACTTTATGTGATGGTTTAAAATGTATAGCATCTCACTTAAATTCGCCTAGCTCAAAACCAAATGCGGTAAGGGAGGAAAGAAGGTGTATAGGTGTATACGCATATACTACATATGGACGTATGTATGTATACATGTATGTATACGTATATATAAACGCATATATATATATATATATATATATATATACAATATCACCACCTTATACAGGACAACTTCTGGGATGGAACAAATGGCGAGGTCCACAGGTTGTGGCAAGTATTGTCCGAAGCAATGACGAAGAATGGCAATTCCCATGGAGATTGTGATAAGATGGATGATGATAGAACACCCACCATCCCTGAAAAGAAGGCATGCAATTATTTGCATGCCGGCTTCACCAAACTAAAGGATCTCTCCAAGCCCACAACGCCTCAAAACAAGGACGGTGAAATCTTGTCCAAGGACCCATCGTTGAAACAAGCGATGGGTTGTTTCCTTCTTAAGGAATATGCAAAAAAAATGCAAGGTCAATCCACGTGTGTTATCACTTCCGGTTTAAAGAAGGCTTTCGAGACTGCTGGTAAAGATTTAATTGGGGGACAATGCAAATGGGATGACAGCGACTATGACAACTGCAAAATTAACACAACTGACGCAGATGGTGAAACCACCCAAACGCCAGTAAAGGACAAATTAACACATGTTCAGGACACAATCAACACCACCGCAACTAAAACCCTACCGAAAATAAATAGCATGTCCACTTTATGCGATTTCATTCGATGCGCCGGACCCAAATGGTTCCACAACCACAAAAACAAAAACGTGAATAGCGGTACCTCTACGCACAGTTGGGTAAGTATTACTACTACCACATCCAACCTACCATCAACACAACACTAAGGGGGTAGAAAAAAAAAAAAAAAAAAAAAAAAACACACTTCAGATTCCGGGTTTAGGAATAGAAGTTGTATGGGTATTAGAATAAGGTTGCAGGGTGTAAGATGAAGGTTGTACGGTATAGGAATATGATTGTACGGTATAGGAATATGATTGTACGGTATAGGAATATGATTGTACGGTATAGGAATATGATTGTACGGTATAGGAATATGATTGTACGGTATAGGAATATGATTGTACGGTATAGGAATATGATTGTACGGTATAGGAATATGATTGTACGGTATAGGAATATGATTGTACGGTATAGGAATATGATTGTACGGTATAGGAATATGATTGTACGGTATAGGAATATGATTGTACGGTATAGGAATATGATTGTACGGTATAGGAATATGATTGTACGGTATAGGTATAATGTTTTAAGGGTGCTAGAATAAGGTTGTTGGGGTGTTAGAATAAGGTTTTAGGGGTATTAGAATAAGGTTCCGGGGTTAGCTTTAGCTGCTTTAGGGGGGGGAGAGGAAAAACTCCTCGCAGACAGGGACCGGATACGACACCAACCGGATACTACAACAACCGAATACTACACAACCAACCTACTAACTACATATATATAACTTTTTACTTTTTTTTTTTTACAGTGTGACTTTTGGGATAAGGCTGTTAAAGACGAGCTGCAGAATATGTTCAACAAGATTGAATCTGAAGGAAATGACACATCGAAGACCAACGCTAATGTTGTATGCAAAGCATTTGGTGATGATAATGCTGATAGTGTTGAAAGAAAAGCTTGTAATCATATCACGGCAGGGTTAGAACACATTAAAAAAATTACAAGTAGTACTTCTTCGACTAATGGTAGTGGCAACCAACTGCTCGATGGAGCAGTTGGTTGTATTGCTCTTAACATGTACGCTGATCAAATAATTAAAGAGTCGAAGGATAAATGTCCCATTGATGAATCTAAAATACAAGAAATGTTCGATAAATGGAATCAAAAGTATAATAATAAATCTTCGACTTCGTCCTCGACACCATGTAATGGAGGTGGTAATAATAATAATGGTTGCTTTGTTTGTAAAAGGGAAGAAAAGTTTTCTGAGAGTTGCCAGCTGAGCGTCGAAGACGCTCTGGTGGAGAAAAAGGCAAATGCAAATTGCAATGACATTAATGACAGAGAAATTGTACAAAAACAAATGAATAAACTCCTCAACGAAGACAACGACCAATCCCAATCTCAGTCCAACTCCATTAAATCCAACATAGGGACCACCTTAACTACTATCACTGAAATGAAATCTTCTTTCTGTACTCAACTCCAATGTGCAGCAAAAAAATACTACGTAAAAAAAAACAACCCTAATGGAAAAAGCAGCGAAGTGAATTGGGTAAGGGGCGTGTACAACTACATATATACATATACATTCGTATGTATATATGTATATATATATATATATATATATATATATATATATATATATGTATGTATATATTTATATATGTATATGTATATGTATGTACGTATATGTATATATGTGTATGTATATGTATATATATGTATATATGTATATGTATATGTATACACATATGTATACACATATGTGTATACATATACATATATATTTTTTTTTTTTCTTACTTTCTTTTGTTCTATGTTTAGGATGCCTTGAGGGATGAGATCGAGAAAGAATTGAAGGCACTTCTAGAAAATATGACGGAGGGTCAGACTAAATCGGAAATTACCAAATACTGTAACGACAGGGAATGGGGTGAATTTGGCCATAAAGGAAAACACACAAATAAAGCAGCTTGTTTGCTTTTTGCTGCAGGATTAAAACACATTTATACGCATGGTAATGGCCGCAGTAGCGGCCCTGTTAATGGCCCATCGTTTGAACAAACGATGGGTTGTTTATTTCTTAAAGAATATGCAAAACAATTGAAAAAAATGGCAGAAGAGAAGAGAAAAGGAAATAGTTGGGTACATCCCCTTTGTAGCATAGAGGATGGTATAAACTACGCTTCTAGTAAAAGTAAAGACATTATGCAAGACACATCTCCATGCAAAGATACTAATGGTACTAATTCTTGTTTTGAATGCAAATTAAAAGAAGATTATATTACTTGCTCCATTGGTCAAGACAAAGTACAGGACAAAGTTAATAAATTGTTCGAAAACGAATCGAAGCAAAAACAAATGGAAAAAACATTAGAGAACACAGTTTGTCCCATCCTTCTTACGGATCTCCTTACCCCTTTTCTTCCTTTGGCTCCTGTCTCTATTGGTCTTTCTGCTATGGCTTATTACCTTTGGAAGGTAAAAGAAAAAAATTAATGAAAAAAAAAAAAAAAAATTTTAATGGACAAAATTAATGGGAAAAAAAATTTTTTTAATAGTTAAAAGGAAAAAAAAAAATTTTTTAATGGTTAAAAGAAAAAAAAAATTTTTAATGGTTAAAAGGAAAAAATAAAATTTTTTTTAATAGTTAAAAGGAAAAAAAAATTTTTTAATGGTTAAAAGGAAAAAATTTTTTTCTAATGATTAAAAGGAAAAAAAAAATTTTTATGTGTAAGAAGAACATTTCACAATTTTCTTAACAAAAATATCCTCTCATTTTTTTTTTTTTTTTTTTTTTTTTTTGTTAGTATTTTGGTCCTCTTGGTAAAGGAGGACCACGTTTCAGAAGATCTCCTGCTGATATTCCTGGTCCATCAGTACAAGAACAAGTCCTCGATCATGTGCAGCAAGATAGTTCACATGAATATCGATTGGTGAAGGAACGAAAACCTCGTTCTGCTCCAACGAGAACGAAACGTTCTGGTCCCGTGAATCGTCGCACGATTATTGAAATTCATTTTGAAGTGTTGGATGAATGTCAAAAAGGGGACACACAATTGAACCAGAAGGATTTTCTGGAACTTTTGGTTCAAGAGTTCATGGGATCGGAATTTATGGAAGAAGAGCAGGTTCCTAAGGAAGACGTTCTTATGGAACCTGTTCCTATGGAACTTGTTCCTATTGAAGGGGTTCCAAGTTTAGGTTCCGGTTTACTGGTTTAAGGTTCAGTGTTTAGGGTTTATGTTTTAGGGTTTAGGTTTTAGGATTTAAGGTTTAGGATTTAAGGTTTAGGATTTAAGGTTTAGGGTTTAGGGTTCAGGGTTTAGGGTTTAGGGTTTAGGGTTTAGGGTTTAGGGTTTAGGGTTTAGGGTTTAGGGTTTAGGGTTTAGGGTTTAGGGTTTAGGGTTTAGGGTTTAGGGTTTAGGGTTCAGGGTTTAGGATTTAGGGTTCAGGGTTTAGGGTTCACAGTTTAGGGTTTGGGTTTAGGGTTTGGGTTTAGGGTTTGGGTTTAGGGTTTAGGTTTAGGGTTTAGGTTTAGGGTTTAGGTTTAGGGTTTAGGTTTAGGGTTTAGGGTTTAGGGTTTAGGGTTTAGGTTTAGCGTTTAGGGTTTAGGTTTAGGGTTTAGGTTTAGGGTTTAGGTTTAGGGTTTAGGTTTAGGGTTTAGGTTTAGGGTTTAGGTTTAGGGTTTAGGGTTTAGGGTTTAGGGTTTAGGGTTTAGGGTTTAGGTTTAGCGTTTAGGTTTAGGGTTTAGGTTTAGCGTTTAGGTTTAGGGTTTAGGTTTAGCGTTTAGGTTTAGGGTTTAGGTTTAGCGTTTAGGTTTAGGGTTTAGGTTTAGCGTTTAGGTTTAGGGTTTAGGTTTAGCGTTTAGGTTTAGGGTTTAGGTTTAGCGTTTAGGTTTAGGGTTCAGGGTTTATGATTTAGGAGTAGAGTAAATATGTGATAAGAAGAATATTGTTTTAACACCTCTTTGTCTTTTTTTTTTTTTATGTGATATACACATATAATGAGTTAGGATATTCGTTTTACTTTTTATTTTTTTGAACTTCTTTTATTATTTTATTTTTTTTTTTTTTCCTTTTTATTTGTTCTTGAAAAAAAGAAAAAAAAAAAAAAAAAAAAAAAACATTCTTCTTTTTTTTTGAAGAACCTTATTATTTTTTTTTTCAGAACAAAAATTTTTTTTTTTTTTCTTATTATTTGCTTCTTTTCTTTTCTTTTTTTTTTTTTTTTAAAAGTTTTAATTATATGAATGTTCTAGCGTTCTTCCACACTTTTTTGCCACGGAAACCGTAATATAGTGTCCGCGCGCGGATGTTCCATACACTTTTTTACGAGAACAAGATATAACAGCTATTGGGGGCAACTTTTCGCAAGAATGCCAACAAAAAAAAAATTTTTAAAGAAAAAGGAAAAATGAAAAAAAAAAGAGGAAAAAATATATAAGAGGAAAAGAAAAGGAATGAAAAGGTTTAGGATTCAGGGTTTAATTTCCATGTTTTAAGGTGTAAGAACAACAATTATGGCCTGGTATTTAGATGTATTACGGGAAGATTCTATTTTTTTTTTTTTTTTTCTCATTATTTGCTTCTTTTTTTATTTTTTTTTTAATAAAGTTCTAATTATATGAATGTTCTAGCGTTCTTCCACAGTTTTTTTTCGCGGAAATCGTAATATAGTGTCCGCACTGGGGGGCGCGAGCGCTCTCGCGCGGATGTCCCATACACTTTTTTACGAGAACAAGATATAACACCTATTCGCGGCAACTCTCAAAAAAGGAATAAAAAAAAAAAAAATTCAATAAACATTTTTTTTATCTTCACTAAAAAATTAAAAAGTTACAAACAAAATAAGAAATAAAGGTGAAAGAAAAAATCTTTCCTTTTTTCTTTTTTTTTTTTTCAAAAAATATAAAAAGGAAAAAAAAAAAAAAAAAAAAATGTGTGTTCTTAAAAAAAAAAATAATAATGTTCTTAAAAAAAAAGAAAAATGTTTTTTTTTTTTTTTTCTATAAACAGAAGGTGTCCTTTCACCCAAAAAAAAAAGTTGTAAACAAAATGAGAATAAAATTTGGAAGAAAGAATGTTTTTTTTTTTTTTTTTTTTTTTCTTTTTTTCAAGAACAAATAAAAAGGAAAAAAAAAAAAAATAAAATAATAAAAGAAGTTCAAAAAAATAAAAAGTAAAACGAATATCCTAACTCATTATATGTGTATATCACATAAAAAAAAAAAAAGACAAAGAGGTGTTAAAACAATATTCTTCTTATCACATATTTACTCTACTCCTAAATCATAAACCCTGAAACCTGAACCCTGAAAACTAAAACCTAAACCCTGAACTCTAAACCCTGAACTCTAAACCCTGAAACCTAAACCCTAAATCATAAACCCTGAACCCTAAACCTAAACGCTAAACCTAAACCCTAAACCTAAACGCTAAACCTAAACCCTAAACCTAAACCCTAAACGTAAAACCTAAGCACTAAACCTTAAACGCTGAAACCATAAAATCTAAACCGTCAAACCTAAACCCTAAACTGTGAACCTTAAACCCGGAACCATTAACACTAAACCCTCAACCCTAAACTGTGAACCCTAAACCCTGAACCCTAACCCCTAAACCCTGAAACCATAAACCCTAGAAACCCTAAACCTAACCCTAAACCCTAAACCATAAAACCTAAAACCTAAACCCTGAAACCTAAACCCTAAACCCTAAACCCTAAACCCTGAACACTAAACCCTAAACCTTAAACCCTGAACACTAAACCCTAAACCCTAAACCCTGAACCCTGAAACCTAAACCTAAATCCTCAACTCTAAACCCCTGAACCCTGAACCCTAAAACCCTAAACACTGAACCCTAAAAACAAAAACCCTGAACCCTAAACCCTGAACCCTAAACCCTGAACCCTAAACCCTAAACCCTAAACCCTAAACCTTAAACACTAAACCCTAAACCCTAAACCCTAAACCCTAAACCCTAAACCCTGAACCCTAAACCCTAAATCCTAAACCCTAAACCCTAAACCCTGAACCCTAAACCCTAAACCCTAAACCCTAAACCCTAAACCCTAAACCCTAAACCCTAAACCCTAAACCCTAAACCCTGAACCCTGAACCCCTAAACACTAAACCCTGAACCCTAAACCCTCAACCCTTAACCCTAAACCCTCAACACTAAATCCTAAACCGTGAACCCTAAAGCCTGAACCCTAAACCCTAAACCCTGAACCCTAAACCCTAAACCCTGAACCCTAAACCCTTAACCCAAAACCCTTAACCCTAAACTCTAAAACCCTAAGAAGCCGAAAACCTGAACCCTAAACCCTGAACCCTAAACCCTGAACCCTAAACCCTGAACCCTAAACCCTGAACCCTGAACCCTAAAACCTGAATCCTGAACCCTGAAATCCTAAACCCTAAACCCTAAACCCTAAAACCCTAAACCCTAAAACCCTAAACCCTAAACCGTAAAGTTTAAACCTTAATGTTTCATCCCTAAATTATAGGGCCTGAAAAATAAGCGTTCCACTTGCAATAAGCATATTCTTATTCTACTTCATAATTTCAGCGATTGACATTAGGGAAACGTTATATAAGAATTGATATATGCAGCTATATAGTTACGTATAAATAGTGCACTTCTTTTTTTTCTTTATGTTGTTGTTATTTTTTTTTTCTTTCTTCCCTATTTTCTTACTTCATATTTCTTTTCTTTTTTATTCTATTATTTTCTTTTTTCTTTTTTTTATTATAATTTAGCCAAAAGAACACAACCTCCCATATGCATGCTTCACATAAGCGTCACTTGCCTTATGCATGCAACACAAGAAAGCAAGAACGCACTGGCGAAAAGCATTCCTTTTTAAGGATATCATTCCTAATAAATATATAGGATGGGCAAATGAAATATTCATATGTTAAGTAAAAAGAAGTCAAAACTGAGGGAAGCACCATCACAACACCCGGAGAGCGAAATAAACAAAACATAGTCAAATAAAGAAAAAAAACTTTTGAAAAAGAAGAAAAAAAAAAATGGCACCCTTCTCTTTTACCAAACTTTCACTATTAGCTTTTGTACTTTACCTGTGGCAACATCCCAACTATGTAAGATGAAGAATATTTGTGCTATTGAGAGAATTTTTGTACATATATATATATATATTTATTATTACAAAGGACAACATACATAAGGGAGAAGGAAAAGAAAAGGAATAAAAGGAAAGAATAGGAAAGAAAATAAAGAAAAGGAAAGAAAGAAGAAAATAGGAAGAAAGATGGGGAATTGAGAAGGAAGGATTTTCTATCTTTCTCTTCCCCTTCTTTCTTTTTTTCCCTTTCTTCAATCATTCCTTCTCTTCCTTTTTTTTTTCTATTGCTTCCCCTTCTACTTTTATTCCATCTTCCATCCCCCTTATAATAAAAAAAACATATACCCGAAACCTAATTCCAATACCCTTAAAAACCTAATCCTAAACGCGGAATCTGACTCCTAAAACCTCTGACACCTTATTCTAACACTCCTACAACCTTATTCCAACACACCTACTACGTTATTCTAACACTCTTACAACCTTATTCTAATACCCTTAAAATCTTACTCCTATACCCCTTGAAACCTTAAACTATAAACACGGAACCTGCCCTTCCCTTTCCTTTCCAAACAACTGGTCTTTTCCCTTATTCATTCATTTAGCTTATCAACCATTATCATTCCTTTAATTTCATTCCCTTGTCATACCATTCCCTTTCCTTTTTAGCACCAGGATGATTTTTTAAGACAGGATGTGAATGCTCCATTACAAGTATATAATCATGTTGGTAGAAATTTAGCAAGCAAAGAAGAAGCAACTCCAGCAGGAAAAAATAAAACAACTAAAACATTATTAGGCAAAAAAGAAGAAAAGAAAGAAGAAAAGAAAGAAGAAAAGAAAGAAGAAAAGAAAGAAGAAAAAAAAGAAGAAAAGAAAGAAAAGAAAAAAGAAGAAAAAAAAGAAGAAAAGAAAAAAACAAATAAAACATTATTTGGAAAAAAGGGCAAAAAAGAAGAAGTGAAGGAAGGAACTAAGGAGGGATCTAACGCGGGTAATGGAGCCCAGAATACTGAGGGGGATAAGGAGGATTCCGATGTGACTTCCAGTGAAGACGCCAAAAAGCGAAAACCAACATGGAATGATCTTTCAGTTGAGGAAATGCGCAAACAACTGGCACAAGAGGAAACCCGTAACCATAAGAAAAAACTTACTCCTGAACAAAAGGAAGCGTTGGACAAGAAATATGAGTGCCTTGTGAAAAAGATATTAGATCAGGAGGCTGAAAAGCGAAGGATAGCCGAAAATGCAGAAAAGGCGCGGAATGCAGCAAAATTAAAAAATCGCCCATATCGTAAACCCAGGGGAAGAAGTGATATAAAAGATGATGAAGAGTACTTCAGTTCAGATGAAGAAGAATTTACTAGGAAGTGATAAACCACTTCTAAAGAATCGTAGGAATTTTAGAACAAATCTATCAGGTAAAATAAATATAGAGTAAATGAAGGCTAATGTAATGAATGGTTTAAGCATATTAAATGGAACTGTACTTTTATCACGAATGATATACATATTTTATTCTTATAATGATCCCATGAGAAAAAAGTGGAATATGATCATTTAGAAAAATGATTTATTTATGGTAAGCATACACAGCAAAGGAGTAGAATTGCACAGATGTATTCATAACAGAGAAATGAAATAATATTGAAGATTTCTTTATTTTGCACGGTATCTTCCTTACAGAGTTGCACCATAATGAAGTACCTCTTCGGATGTGAGGCATAAATGACCGCGCGCATTATACATATGTGAAGTGTGGAAAGAGCAGAAATGACGTTTCCTTCCTTCATTTTTTTCTTTTTTTCTTCTTTTTTTTCTTTCTTTTCAATCTTTTTTTTCTTTTTTTTTCCTTACTTTTTTTTCTCCTTCCTTTTTTTCTGTATTAACACACAAACATATGTAATATATGGTAAAAAAAAATTGTAAAATGTGCGAACACAGTTAAATGTGAAGACAATTAAATGTGAAGACAATTAAATGTGAACCAGTTAAATGTGAAGACAATTAAATGTGAACACAGTTAAATGTGAACCAGTTAAATGTGAACCAGTTAAATGTCAACCAGTTAAAATGATAACTACGTAAAATGTGAACACCGTTTTAAATGATAACTCCGTAAAAAAGTGTATGCACAGTTTTAGATGAAAACGGCGTAAAAAAAATTTGCGAACACAGTTTTAAATGTGAACCAGTTAAATGTGAACACAATTAAATGTGAACCAGTTAAAATGAAAACTGCATTAAATGTGCAAACGCAGTTTTAAATGTGAACCATTTTAAATGATAACTCCGTAAAAAAATGTATTGCAGAGTTTCAGATGAAAAACTGCATTTAATATGCAAACACAATTAAATGGGAACCAATTAAATGTGAACCAGTTAAAATGATAACTACGTAAAATGTGAACCCGTTAAAATGTTAACCCCGTAAAAAAATGTATTGCACAGTTTTAGATGATAAACTGCATAAAATGTGCAAACACAGTTTTAAATGTAAAGTAGTTAAATGTGAAGACAATTAAATGTGAACCAATTAAATGTGAACCAGTTAAATGGGAACCAGTTAAATGGGAACCAGTTAAATGGGAACCAGTTGAAATGAAAACTGCATAAAATGTGCGAACACAATTAAATGTAAACCATTTAAATATCAACCAGTTAAATGTGAACACCGTTAAATGTGAACACAATTAAATATAAACACAGTTAAATGGGAACCAGTTAAATGGTAACTACGTAAAATGTATGCACTGTTTTAGATGGAAACTGCATAAAGTGTGCGAACACAGTTTTAAATGGGAACCAGTTAAATGTGAACTAGTTAAATGTGAACACAGTTAAATGTGAACACAGTTAAATGTAAACCAGTTAAAATGAAAACTGCATTAAATGTGCAAACACAGCTTTAAATGTGAACACAGTTAAATGTAAACACAGTTAAATGTCAACCAGTTAAATGTGAACATCGTTAAATGTGATTCAGTTAAATGTGAACACAGTTAAATGTGAACCAATTAAAATGATAACTACGTAAAATGCAAACACAGTTTTAAATGTAAACCATTTAAATGTCAACCAGTTAAATGTCAACCAGTTAAATGTCAACCAGTTAAATGGAAACTGTATGAAATGTGAACCAGTTAAAATGATAACTCCGTAAAAAATGTACTGTACAGTTTTAGATGAAAACTGCGTAAAAAAATTGTGCTAACACCGTTAAATGTAAACTAGTTAAATCTGAAGACAATTAAATGTAAACCAGTTAAAATGATAACTGCGTAAAATGTGAACACCGTTTTAAATGATAACTCCGTAAAAAAGTGTAGCACATTTTTATGTCGATTGTACAACGCGTATCGCGCAAAGCACGCACACCGCGCAGCAGAAAAGTGCAAACGAGATAGGGCACATCTGTTGCTGTTCCGCGAACTGGAACGGTTATTTGGACGTGCGCACCAAGTGAAATTACACGAAAAAAAAAAAAAATGTTGACAAGAAAGAAAAAAAAAATAGAAAGAAATAAAAGAAACACCAAATAAAATTGATGTAGCGAGATAAAAAAAAAAAAATTTAAATAAAAGAGAAAATTAAGAAAAATAAAATAAAATAAGAAAGGAGAAAAAAAAAGAAAGGAACGAAACTTCCTTTTGTTCTTTATATTTTATAAATTGTGCGTGGTTCTGTATGCCTTCCCTTCAGGAAGGGTTTTTTTGGGACACCCTATTTAATGTTACATTCAACGTTCCATACTATGATAACTAATATTTTGGCCCCTTCGATTATTTCCTCCTCCCCTTTTTTTTCTCGGTAATGGTGGTGATCGCGATGGTCCATCTTCATCATATAAAGTAGAACTGTCCTCTGTTGAAGTTGTTGTTAAATTAGATGATGAACCTGCTACTGTGGAATATTCTGTTGGATCTATTGTTGTTGAGTTGTTCTCTGTGTAATATTCAGTGAAATTTTCCATTTCCGCGTCAGAATTCGGTCCGAATGCTGTTCTTCTCATTCTGGTTCCATTTCTGCCACTAAAGAAGAATTTACGTACTCCAGATGGTAAAAGATCATACTGAAGAAAATTGTGAATAAAAAAAAGAAGAGAATGTAAAAATATGCATCATATATACATATACATATATATGTATATATATATACATATGTATACATACATGTACATATATAGATATACATACGTATACATATATATATGTATATGTGTATATATATGTATACACATATATGTGTATATATAGATGTGTATATAATAAATACAGTCTATTCTATATATTTCTATTCTTATTTAAAATTTTTTTATTTTATTATTTACTTTTTTTTTATTTTTAATTTAATTTTTTTTTTTTTTTTTTTTTTTTTTTTTTGAAGGTAAAGAGGACGGAAATAAATAATAAAATACAATTGTTATTTATATTATTACACTATAATTATAATTATAAGTACATAATAAACAATTATAATGAACCATTATAATAAACCATTATAATAAACCATTATAATAAACCACTATAATAAACCATTATAATAAACAATTATAATAAACCACTATAATAAACCATTATAACTGTAATTTATAACTATTACTGTCTATTATAATTACAAAATATAGTAATAATTATAATTATAAATGTAACTATAGTTCTAATTATAATAAATAATTGTAATGGGCAATTATAATTCTTAATTCTTAATTGTTCATTATAATGGTTTATTATAATTTTCTATTATAATGGGTCACTATAATGGTTGTAATTATGTAATTATGTAGTTGTAATTATGTAATTATGTAGTTGTAATTATGTAATTATAATTATGTAGTTATAATTATGTAGTTGTAGTTTTACCTTGTAAGAAAGAAAAGCAGCTAATGGTAATCCTAACGTAAATAATGTACCACCCACGGCGGAGCCGGTGATTGCGGCGGTACTGTTTGTGGTTGGACATTCGGATGTAGGATTCAAGGAGCATCTTAATTCTTGCAGTTCCTGAAGACTATGTTTTTGGGCCATGTCCTTAAAATTTCGACACCATTGTTTATTAATATTAATCTTTTTATCTTCCCCCTCTGGTGGGCATTTTGCGCTCATATTTTTGTAGGCTGAAATAACTTTTTCCAAATAACTGGAATAGTGTTTAATACATGAAGATTCACCGCCCTCGGGAATTTGCGCATATTGTTTTATAATTTTATAGTCCCTGGTATAATCATATATTAATTTCATGTTATCGAAGGTGGTTTTGTCAATGTTGTCGTGTTCGTATATATTAGTGCAGACCTCATTAATACCAACATTCAAGTTCTTCAATTTATTGTACGTCGCCTTCATAAGTGAAGCGAATTCATAGACACTGGAAGGTACGGTAGATATTACACTTCCTATATAATAATATAGGGGAATGCAGCGGTTATCGTCCGTCTCCATGCCCCCCTCCGTTCTATGTGCATAACATGCACCCCTTATAATTTGATTGGCACTGTTCCAAGGAGATCTATATCCATCTAGTATTTTCCTTAACATTTCCTTCATTAATCCGGGAGAATATCCGTTACCACCTTCACACTGATTTCTCAAATGACCGAATTCCCCATGTTCTAGTTCTGACGGTAATTTAATCGAACACTTCCCCTATAAATGGGAACCGTGGAATATATATATACATACATATATATGCATATATACACATATATGTATATAAAGTGAGAGCAGGGGAAAATAACCCTCCCCCTTACCTGCATCCCATCTTCGGTGATTGCTGCACCTTCAGGTTTCGGAATGAAGTCATCTATCAACTGTGCCACATACCCAGGATTCCCCTGATGATTTTCTCCCCGCTCAATTCCCTCACACTCGTCCTTATTCAACGTGTCCTTACAATATTCATCTACCTCTCTAAGTGCTTCGGCAAGTTCCTCTAAATAATTAGCACATCCCCCACAACTTACTTCCTTGGAACCCCCTTTTTCTTTCCATACATTCCTCGGATCCAAATTATAGTAGGACAATTTTTCCATTAACTCGAACAATTTCTTCCCATTGTTACTTGGCAAATCTTTACAGTTCATCTTACTCAGAAATGGTTCCAGTATTTCATGCACTTCCTTCATAATACTATCAAATGATTCTTTATTCGTTAATTTCCTATGTAATATGCTCCCCACTACATAATATAGTAAATCACAACCTCCATCCCCTTTAATTTTCTCAGTATAGGCACCCGATATGCAACACCACACGGGGGCAACACCATCCGCTGCATTCTTCTCATTTGAGTGATCACCCTCTATTCTTGCTGCCACTGATCCTTCCTGGGTGCCTACAAATCTACTGTTTTCCCCACAATGGAGTTCTCTCTTAACACTACTTCCACTCATATTTTCCTAAAAAGTTAATACTTTGAAATTTAATTTTCTAAATTTTCCTTCAACAAATACATACATATAACATACATATGTATACATATACATATATACATACATATATACATATATACTTATATATACATATATACATATGTATACACATATATACTTATATATACATATATACATATATACATACATATATACATATATACTTATATATATAAATATACATATGTATACGTACATGTATATATACATATACATATATACATATATACACGTATATGTATGTCTATGTTTATGTATATGTATTCCTATCCCCATGATAATATAAACATAATGTGATTTATAGAATAATTTTTTCTTATCCAACAACCATGAACCTATAAATAGAAATGGAGAACTTTTTCCCCCCCCTCCTCCTCTTCCTTTGACTATTATATATTTTATATAACATCCGTATATAATAAATGCATACATTTATTTATTCATTTGTACATAGGAAATAAGTTCCCTTTCCTTCTTCATCTCCTTTCCTTTTTATTCCTTTTTCTTTTCCTTTTCCTTTTCCTTTTCCTTTACTTTTTCCCTTTTCTTTTCCTTTCCCTTTTTATTCCTCTTTTCCTTCTCTTTTCCTTCTCTTTCCTGCCTTTTTCTTTCTTTCTCTTTTATTCCTTCTTCTTTTATTTTTATTCCTTTTCTTTTTATTCCTTCTTTTATTTTTATTCCTTTTCTTTTTATTCCTTCTTCTTTCTTTTCTTTTCTTTTCTTTTCTTTTCTTTTCTTTTCTTTTCTTTTCTTTTCTTTTCTTTTCTTTTCTTTTCTTTTCTTTTCTTTTCTTTTCTTTTTCTTTCCTTTTCTTTTTCTTTCCTTTTCTTTTTCTTTCCTTTTTTTTTTCTTTCCTTCTCTTTTTCTTTCCTTTTCTTTTTCTTTCCTTTTTTTTTTCTTTCCTTCTCTTTTTCTTTCCTTTTCTTTTCTATTCCTTTTTCTTTTCCTTTTTATTCCTTCTCTTTCTTTCCTTTGCTTTTCTTTTTATTCCATTACTCCTTTATTCCCTTTCCTATTCTTTCGAAGACTATGTTCCTACTTGTGAATGTACATTATTCCAAATATAGTCGAACCATTATATTCCGAAGTAGAACAAAAAAAAAAAAAAACATTTCTGCTTTTTTCTTTCTATAAGAACTATTATAATTCATTAACAGAAATATACACTGAACTACAAAAAATGTATGTAGTGCACTCCATATAAGGAAGGATCCCTCATCTCCCCTAAAAAAAAAAATATCATTTATTCATATGTTTCAGTGAACAAAAGGTGGATTAAAAACACAATAAGTTATTTCTAAATATATATCTCACATCAAAGGAATTATATGAAATAATTATGAGGTGAATGCATATATATATGCATTTTTTCACATAATAATAATGCAATCACTATATATTCCATACTCCACATAATCCCACTTTTCGATCAATTAAAATTATTCAACAAATTATAATGCCACTCCACTCTTCTCCTCCTCCTCATTGAAACAAATAAACCGTAAACCTTATTCTAACACCCCTACAACTTTATTCCAATACCCCTACAACCTTATTCCTATACCCTTGATGCTTATTCCTATACCCTTGATGCTTATTCCTATACCCTAAAACCTTACTCCTATACCCTAAAACTTTACAACTATACCCTACAACCTTACTCCTATACCCTGAAACCTTCTTTCTATAACCCTAAAATCTGATTCCTTTACTCTGAAACCTTTATTCCTATCCCCTTGAATACATATCCCTATTCCCTGAATTCTTATTCACATAACATGAATACTTATTCCTATACCCATAATCCTTATTCCTATAACTCTGAATGCTTATTCTTATACCTCTGAATGCTTATTCCTATATCTCTGAATGCTTATTCCTATACCTCTGAATGCTTATTCCTATACCTCTGAATGCTTATTCCTATACCTCTGAATGCTTATACCTATACCTTTAAATGCTTATTCCTATACCTCTGAATGCTTATTCCTATACCCTGAACCCTAAACCCGGAACTCACCTTAAACCTTAACTCGGAACACACTTTACTCTTAACCCGGAACCCATTTTTATCCTTAACCCGGAACCCATTTTTATCCTTAACCCGGAACCCACTTTAATCCTTAACCCGGAACCCATTTTTATCCTGAACCTGGAACCCACTTTTATACTTAATCCGGAACCCACTTTTATCCTTAACCCGGAACCGACTTTTACCCTTAACCCGGAACCCACTTTTATCTTTAACCCGGAACCCACTTTTATCTTTAACCCGGAACCAACTTTTATCCTTAACCTGGAACCGACTTATACCTTTAACCCGTAAACCACTTTTATCCTTAACGCGGAACCCCCTTTTATCCTTAACCCGGAACCTATTTTTATCCTTAACCCGGAACCTATTTTTACCCTTAACCCGGAACCTATTTTTACCCTTAACCCGGAACCCACTTTACCCTTAACCCGGAACCCACTTTAATCCTTAACCCGGAACCCACTTTTACCCTTAACCCGGAACCCACTTTTACCCTTAACCCGGAACCCACTTTTACCCTTAACCCGGAACCCACTTTTATTTTTTACCCGGAAACCACTTTTATCCTTAACCCGGAACCTACATTACCCTTAACCCGTAACCTACGTCATCCTTAACCCGGAACCCACTTTTATCCTTAACCCGGAACACACTTTACTTTTAACCCGGAACGAACTTTACCTTAACCCTAAACCCTGATCCTACTATCACCATAACCCTAAACCCTGATCCTATTATCACCATAACCCTAAACCCTGATACAACATTCACCTTAACCCTAAATCCTGATCCAAAGTTCACCCTAACCTAAACCCTGATCATACTTTCACCTTAACCCTAAATCCTGATCCTACTTTCACCTTAAGCCGGAACCCACTTTTACCCTTAAGCCGGAACCCACTTTTACCCTTAACCCGGAACCTATTTTTATCCTTAACCCGGAACCTATTTTTATCCTTAACCCGGAACCTATTTTTATCCTTAACCCGGAACCTATTTTTATCCTTAACCCGTATCCTACCTTATTTTTAAACCGGAACCAACTTTACTTTTAACCCGGAACCAACTTTACTTTTAACCCGGAACCAACTTTTACCCTTAATCCGGAACCAACCATACTTTTAACCCGGAACCCACTTTTATCCTTAACCCGGAACCTACTTTTATCCTTAACCCGGAACCTGCCTTATTTTTAACCCGGAACTTACTTTACCCTTAACCCGGAACTCACTTTACACTTTAACCCGAAATGCTAAATCCAGCCATTTTCGCATATTCTCGTTATTCAGTATAAATTTCTGGTGTAAAGTGTATGTATGCTTTTATAAGGTTGTTTGTGCCAACACCCATGAACATATTTTTCTGCTTCGTTGAATATGTTTTTTTGACCATTTTTCTTTGGTGTTTTCCAACTGTGGAATTGAAATTTCATCATCCACTGCCTTTCTTTTTTTTTTTGAGGGGGAGGGAAGAGCCATTTCCTTCAATATGCACGCACATTCTTCTGTGCCCTCACCATCATTAAGGAGATACCCATCGGGTTAACCATGGCCACCTATACACTCGTTGGACCTACACTGTCCACACGATGTTTAGGACTACCGGCGTGGGTATATGCGCCAAGTAATCATAGAACCCTTTTCGTATGTTTAGTCTCATATGTGTGAACTCTATTTTTTTTTTTTTCTTCTTCTTCTTTTTTTTTTTCTCTACGCTCAATTTAGACACTCTTTTGTTGTGCTTTATTTTGACATAAGAATTAAAAGAAAAAGGACCCCCCCAAAAAAAAAAAAATTCCACACAATTATATCCTACGTTGTACTTTCTACGTACACAACGATCCTACTTTCCATAGAAATTGGTCAATGCTCCCACTTTGTTAATACACCAATTCGGTATGTAATATACCCCGTAAATCTAAGCTTCCACGAGAAAAAAAAAAAAAAGACAAAGAAAGCACGCTGTGATTTGCGAAGACTTCCGTAGACAGGCAATAGGCGACACTTAATTCTATTCGCGCAATGCCTTCATGTTCACATATGCGCCCGCGCAGAAATGAGAAAAATGGCATGGAAATATAGAAACATAATAATATAGAAATCTTGTTAGAAGAAAAAAAATAATAAATAAATAAAGTCATTTCTAGATACCCTGCTGCTATAATACTGTGTGAGATACTTTGCATAAGGTACTTCCCTTAACGGTTAATTAACTGGTGCCTGTCTATTTGAGTCCCTGTTGCCAGCAAATAAAGGTATGGGCACGAAGAAAAAAAAAAAAAAAAGGCATCCCAGCTGTGCATAAATATGCATCAGTGTATATACACATAAGTACATAAACGAACATTTACTTGTGCACACCAACCTTCGACGCACTAAGACAAATTCCAGGGGACTGTACCCTGCGCCCTCTTGCCCAATTAAACAAAAAAATAATGGTACACCAATGACATACACACATATACTGGGATATCGACGCAAAAACTGCAATTTGCACAATCGTGGCAAGTAAATTCCTAGCACAGTTAAAACACTGCCCTATTTTTTTTTTTTTCCCCCCGGCTTCCACGTGATAAAAAAAGGGAATAATTGCGGGTACACACGCGAAGGGGCTAAAAAGAAAAAAAAAAATATATATATATATAATATATATATGTGTAAAAAAAAATATATGAATATATATAAATATGTATATATATAAAAATATATAAATATGTACATGTACAAAAATATACTAAAGCTCTTATATATATGAACACAAGTATCCATGTGCAAACGCATAATAATACGCAGCGCTAAAAGAAATAAGCAAGCACTTCCCTCCGCGCGTTTCCAGAAATGCCATTCGCAGTCCCCCCTACATTCGCTTAAGCTAACGCTCCGTGTCCCCCACTGGCGCAGCTTGTGCAGCGAATGAAGTTCGTGGACGTGTAGGCATGCTGTGCACATGGCGTGTGTTAGGAATATACATACGCACAATAGTAAATAGTTATAAGCATATTTACATGTTTATGTATAATTATACACACATATACACTTTTATGCTTGTTTATATAAAGCTTATACATATGTATTTTGGCTGTACATTTTACGCCCATGCACGGATTTATATATAAAGCCCCCTTTGGCCAACAGCTACCGCCTTCGCGCGCTTGACCCGCCATCGCACGGCAAAGCTGCCTAGCAAAAAGCTTACTATTTTTTTTTTTTTTTTTTTTTTTTTTTTCTTATACTTTTACACACTTAAGAAAAAAAAAAAATAATAAAAGGAAATATACATGTATTAATTAAGCATTTCATTCCAGTTTTTTTTTTTTAGCTTGCATTTATTTTATTCCTTTATTTTATTATTTTTTTTTTTTTTCCCCCTTCTTTCTCCACATTTATTTCCCGAGAAGTTTATTCTTTCCCTCATTTACTTCCCATCATTTAATTCATTTTTTTTTCCTCCTCTTGCCTACTGTTTTTTTTTTTTTTTTTTTAACGTTTTACTAGTGTCATAATTTCTTCTGACATTTCGTAATAACCTCAGTGTTCATTTCCTTCTGGCCAAGTGAAAATACAGTACGGCACACAATACACTTGTATAATTCCCCTTACACAATCGTGTATATACATACGCACGTACATTTGCATACCAGAGAATATATCCCTTGCTGTTAACATCGTACACAAAAATGAGAGAAATCGTTCACATCCAAGCCGGCCAGTGTGGTAATCAGATAGGTGCAAAATTTTGGGAAGTCATATCCGACGAGCATGGCATAGATCCAGTAAGTATTTGGTGTCCCTCACGGGGGTATGTCCCTGTGTGTGAGGGGGTGTACACGAACAAGTGTACGCCTGCATGTATGTATACCAGTGCCTGCACTAGTCTGCGCTTATTTGTGCGTATACACAGGTGGAGTACCCCCGCTTGTGAGTGCAACAATGTGAGGAGGTCACTTCAGTATCCCCCCCATGTGAGCTATTCCATTCATGGTTCTACCTATGCTTATTCCGATCCTTCGCACGCTCGATATCATGTCAAATGAGGGTTACGCACATAGTGAGATTTGCATTACACCCATGAACTGTATGTATGCTTTTAGACCGCGTTCATATGTAGTGTTCTCCATGCTTATCCTTCCCTACACTGCGAGATATACTTCCAATATGTTTCACCTTAAGTTGTTAATTATGCAAAGAAAAGGATAAGAACAAAAATAGATCTTAGAATGTCTGTTTATGTTGCACATCATCGCACATATGAGCGTACAAATTGTGCATGCAATCGGAGCAGTGACATGTATGTATATACGTCCTCCGATACATTCTGTTCCAAATGGAAAGCGTATAAATAATTTCCACATTCATGCATGCACACTCTTTCGTTTTCACTCCACAGAGTGGTACCTACAGAGGTGACAGTGACTTACAGTTAGAAAGAGTTGATGTGTTTTACAATGAAGCAACCGGTGGAAGGTACGTGCCCAGGGCCATTTTAATGGATCTGGAACCAGGAACTATGGACAGTGTTCGAGCTGGACCCTTCGGTCAATTATTCAGACCTGACAATTTTGTATTTGGACAAACAGGAGCTGGAAATAACTGGGCCAAGGGACACTACACAGAAGGTGCCGAATTAATAGATGCAGTTTTGGACGTAGTTCGAAAAGAAGCAGAAGGATGTGATTGTCTACAAGGATTTCAAATTACTCATTCTTTAGGTGGAGGTACAGGTAGTGGTATGGGAACCTTGCTGATTAGTAAAATTAGGGAAGAATATCCAGACCGTATTATGGAAACCTTTTCAGTATTCCCTTCCCCAAAAGTATCAGACACCGTTGTTGAGCCATACAATGCAACTCTGTCCGTCCACCAATTGGTTGAAAATGCTGATGAAGTACAAGTTATAGATAATGAGGCCTTGTATGACATTTGTTTCAGAACATTGAAGCTTACTACTCCAACTTATGGTGACTTAAATCACTTAGTTTCTGCGGCCATGTCAGGAGTTACATGTTCCTTAAGATTCCCCGGTCAGTTAAATTCTGATTTGAGAAAATTAGCTGTGAACTTAATTCCCTTCCCACGTCTCCACTTTTTTATGATTGGTTTTGCACCACTGACAAGCAGAGGCAGTCAACAATACAGGGCTCTAACAGTACCAGAGTTAACGCAACAGATGTTCGATGCGAAGAATATGATGTGTGCAAGTGACCCAAGACACGGAAGATACTTAACTGCCTGCGCCATGTTTAGAGGACGAATGTCAACTAAGGAGGTAGACGAGCAGATGCTGAGCGTCCAGAACAAGAACTCCTCCTACTTCGTCGAATGGATTCCCCACAACACCAAGTACGTTTCTGTGCCTAAGCTAGGCTGAAGAGAAGAACAAAAAATATTTGCGACGAAGCACTTGCGCCCATCGCACCGTCTGCTCATCACTTTCCTGGAAGCGAGGCGTCTTTCCATGTGACGCTTTTGCAGGGAAAACACAGCCCGAGGGAGAGTATTTTTCTTTCCTACTTCCATCGCGACGTAACTCACCTAACGGCGCCCCCATTTCTTTTCCACTTCCACAGGTCCAGCGTTTGTGACATTCCACCAAAGGGATTGAAAATGGCAGTCACCTTCGTAGGAAACTCCACAGCCATCCAGGAAATGTTCAAGAGAGTGTCAGATCAATTTACGGCTATGTTCAGAAGAAAGGCATTTTTACACTGGTACACGGGAGAGGGAATGGACGAAATGGAATTCACAGAAGCAGAATCCAACATGAACGATTTGGTTTCTGAGTATCAGCAATACCAGGATGCAACGGCTGAAGAGGAAGGAGAATTTGAGGAAGAAGAAGGAGATGTCGAAGCTTAGGTAAATGTATCCCACACGTATTCCTTCTTGGTCAAGCCAGTTTGAAAAAAAAAAAAAAAAAAAAAAAAAAGCATATAAAATTACGAGATTGAACAATTATATTCCCGCATAGCCCCTTTCTTTTTTTTTTTTTTTTTTTTTTTTTTTTTTTTCTGCGGAATTTATGTCAGGTTTATTACAATTTGAATTAGCATTTTTTAGATTATGGATTATTTAGAGTTGTGCTAGACATGCAAAAGGGGACAACTCGGGTTGATTGCATTTATTTCGATGCTTCTTTCCCACGCAAAAGGTGTATATATATAGACATACACAATGTACGCGACGCATATACGTACCATAAAAAAAAAAAAAAAAAAAAAAAAAAAGGAAATGTATACAACATGTGCATACACATGAAAACATATAAATATGTATATATGTACAGACAGATTTATATGTATACAAATGTATATATATTTATATATACGACGTATACCTACTCGTAGGCCCATGTACATATACATCCATACATATGACATATGCCTGCATGTGCCACGTGTACGCATATGCAAATGTATGTGTAATTATGATTTACTCCCCCAACAGTATCATAGAAATACATTTATAATTAACTCATTTTCTCCTATAAAGGTATATACACTTATTTAGATTTTCATGCTTTGGCGGAATGGTAAAAGTACATCAAAAATGTGCAAAAAAAAAAAAAAAAGAGAATAAAATAAAAATTTCTTCACCCGTGGCAGCATCCTTTTTGTACATGAAAAAAAAAAGAAAAAAAACTGAAAAAATATATATATATATATATATATCCAAACAAATGCCACAACTGAAGGAAAAAATCAAAGGCGTTATACATCCTCGAATGACAAAATTGGAACACCAAATTGGAACAATGTCATATTTAGTGGCAATTACTTCATTTGGACAAATTGAATTGCTATTGTGGTAGCATTGCCTTTCATCTGCAGGAACACGGCGTAGTAAGTAAAAATCCTCCCTTATACTTCATTTTGATGGTAGACCTTACGTTTGCCCAGAAAAGGAAATATTCATTTTCATATCCGCCGTGTGGCACCATCGATTACCACAATTACATGGAACACAAAAAGTGGAAAGAAAAGGAGACCATTCTGTGAATCCTATTTTTACAATAAATATCTCAAAAAAGTATACATTCGCCGTTGCTTCGGTTTTGCGTTATCTTAGAAAAGAACGAAAAAAAAAAAAAAAAAAAAGAATAAATTCAAAACGCTTTAAACTGTTTGTACATGCTCTATGTAGAGGTGGTAAAAAAAAAAAATAATAAATAAGGAAAACAAAATTGAAAAGGACACACATTAACAGTTTGTACTTCAAAATAATTAGGCGAATAACACGAAGCAGACACGTAGGACAAAAAAAAAAAAGTTACACATAAATGGGAATCTATATCAAAAAATAGCTGTTTAGTTAAACACAACTTTAATAATTCACACAAAAGTGCAATTTTAGCAAGTACTCAAAATACATATCGGCATAATGAATAAAATTTTTTAATTACAGCAATTACAATAATTATATAATAATCTACATTTCTGCGATTTTTCGAAGAACACATGTTTATACATGTGTATGGCATACCCTTCTGTAAGGATTACATGAATAAACTTTGGAAATTTTCACAAATAAATGTAGAAAAAAAAGAAAAAAAAAAAGTCAAAATATGCAGCCAAAATACAGGCGAGGAAGGTTAATTATTGGTTCTGTTTACTATTTTTTTTTTTTTTTTTTTTTTTAAATTATACAGGGAAGAAGATCATAGAAGGTGAATACACGCAGTTGGAAATTAGGACGGTGCCTAGAATAAACATAAGTTATTAAAATTTTTCGAATCTGTATCTTCCATACTTTTACACCATTTAGCAAAAAATTCAGAGTCGCTGAACAGTTGCTCGGAGGAAGTAGCACCAAATGAAAACAAGTCTTCGATCGATTCCGAATTGAAGATATTAGATTCGTTGGAAATTGTTCCGTCATTTCTATCCTTCTTTTGTTGGTTATTCCCACTCGAATCTTTGACACGTATATTTTCGCATGCATTTCGACTTGTATCTGAAAACACATTATTATTGCTACTTTGCGTTATTTCGGGATGTCTCCCTTCACTTATTCCATAGTTTCTGTTAACCATCTCCTCCTCACTCCACATTTTTGCGTCATAACTTCCATTCATATAGGAGTCGTGATTTACTGTCATATTTAGGGTCTGATGGTTCTGCAGATTAATGTCAAGACCATTCCCCCTGAATAATTCATGTTCTGAAACTTCATCCTCATCGTTAAGATAATCCAAGTTCAAAAAATTCATATCTAAAATGGAATTTTCCCCAATGTTGTTCTCTTCCGATTCTTTCTTCGCGTAGTCGCTAGAATAATTTTTTCCTGGGGGTGTGTAAAGCGCGTCGATGTCCAAGTTGACTCCATTACATATATTTAGAAAATTATCATTCAGTTTGAATAAACCATTTTCCATCACTGGGATGTTCTCGAATAGGTGTATGTTGGACAGGATATCTGGAACACTTTCTTCTTCGAATAGGAAGTCGTATCTTTGGTTGGTTCGTTCGTCATCTGGCATATTTGTGCGGTCAGTGGTTCCATTAAGGGCTCGCTCGTTGCTCCATATACTGTCACTCGACTCTTCCAATAGGTTGATTCCATGGTTTCCCCTCAGTATATCTCTACGGGCTTCCCACATATTGCCGATATCTTCGTTCCACGTTTTGCTTTGACGCATGTTCCCACTTCTACTTGCATCTTTTCTCCACATTTTGCCCCCGTTACGACCCCACTTTCTGCCCCATTTTTTGCCAGGAGAAATGATCTCCCCATTTGTTCGTCTGGCCGTTGGATTGCCCTGGTGGTGGTGTTGTATTCCTAAACTTGAATGAACATCAGAAAGGGCAGGAAATTCCGTTTCTGTTTTTCCTTCATTTGATATCCGTAAAGGTCTAATTTCTTCAATACCATGAGCAAATCTGCACTTATCCTGATTCATACATTTTTTCTTTCTCCAAAAATAACAAAGAGTAGTTTTGTAGGTAGCCAGATCAGTACTTGGTTGCAACTTCTCAATTTTGTGGGCATATTTACAGTTAGGGTTACAGCAAGGAATTTTTTTCTTAACGCTTTTGCACAATTTCGTATTTTCTAAGTTGGGTAGAGGTCTTAATTCTTCCAGCACATGAGCATAGTTGCAGTTGTCTTTATTCATACATCTGTTTTCTAGGAAGTGTTTACAAATTTTCGTTTTCGTAAATTGGTATTTTATGTCAGCTGGCTGGTTCATCCTGCGGTTACTATTTTTTTCTGCCGATTTATTCATGTTTACAGGTGTAACTAGCAGAAACGTTGTAGTACAAAAAGGTATGGGTGATTTGTTGCAAATGGAGATGTTAACTCAGAAACGAATGGACAAGATGTATTAAAGAGTATCGAAAAGTTTTCTTCAAAGAAACGAACACTATATGGGTAAAAAAAAAAAAAATAGCGTAATCGGTACTATTACTGAGATATATGAAGGGGAAGGTCTATATAATCGGTGCTACCTCAACGCGAAATAAATATATATTCAAGATTAATTTTCACAAACACTTCGACATGTACTGTAAGGAGGTTCTACTGAAACATGAGGACAAGTAAATTTTCGTAAAAATGCAAGCAAACAGTTCCTATTAATATGTACAAAATTATGATGTCCCTATTAAAAAAAATGGTCTTTAAGTTTTACAAAAGCATAAAAGTTAAATAAACGGCTATTAAAAGGTGGTGACAGGTGGTACAATGGGGTGATTAGTCATTTGTATTTTGGATAAATGTAATTTATAAAAAAAAAATAAAATAAAATAAAAAAAAAATATATATATATTATATGTATGTGTGTACTATTACACACAAATGTGTGCGACAATTCCACATCCATGCTTACAATTAAAGCGATCAAAACAGGAGGAAGGGGCAACAATTTAAGATCAAATCTGAGAGAAAAAAAGCCCTTTTTATTGATCATTATTAGATCGCTGTTTGATCATAATTCGTTCAATTTTAATATGTTTCTCAGAGCAGAATGCCTAAGATGTCTACATGAGCCCGTTGCTCGAATAATCGCAGAAAAAAAATTTAAATAAGTACTATAAAATTGCTTTTTTTTTTTTTATGACATATAGGCAAGGCATTGTAACATAATGGTGCTTGCATAAAGCATGAATGCTTTTTTAAACGTTGTTTTTTTTAATATAACGTCTTTGTCACTTGAGCCTTTTTAAACAAAAAGGATGTGCCTACCATCGTCAAGATTGTTCAAGCTTGGTGCGAGCGCAAAGGGGTCGCATGCGGGGGCAGATCACTCCGAGCTGCAAAAAAAAAAAAAAAAAAAAAAAATACATACATTCCGCATGCAGACATAACACACGTCCCTACGGAAAGAAACACTCCTGATATCATGAACCAAATGGACAGACAACTCTGTTTTTTAACAACGGAGAAATGAGGCCACCTCCTTTTTGAGCAAAGTCGGATGCATCAAAAATCCCCCTTTTGTACAAAAACATCCTCATTAGTGTCTTAGCGCACAAAAGTGCTAAATCATTACTCCCAAATTATCACCCGTTTCAACAGGCCGTTTGAAAAAAAAAAAAAAAAAAAAAAAGAGAGGGTTTGTATAAAATAATGAGCATCCTACTTTTACCATTAAAATAGATTTTTTTTTCATCATAATACAAATTATTCGTCTTAAAAGTGCGACTACAATTTTGTTGTTAAAAGTACTTGTATATCTCGTGGGAAGGAGCATATATGCTGTGATGCCACTCTCCCGTGTCATGCAAACGGGGCATGTCCGCGTCCAAAAATTGACGCATGCACGATGTTGTTGTGCGTATGACTGCACGTGAAAGGTAATAATTTTATGAGCTATCCAGAGAGTCCCCAATAAATGTTGCAACGCCTTTAATGGAGGAAAAAAGGAGGAACAAACAGATAGACAATTATGTTAAAGGGTTCCCCCATGGAAAAGCTGGCAAGTTGAATGTAACTCCATGTTTGACTTTTCTCGTCATGGTGTTTAAAAATTAAAAAATAAAAGAGGATTAATTAGCATCTCATTAGGATGAAAATGTGTCTAAATAGGAGTTAAATCTGAGGAACAGGATGGACGGGAAAATTGTCTTACGCGTCAGGAGTACACAAAATGGACGAAAAAATGATAGAAGAATGACCACATCTTGGCATGCCCTTAGCAATCTCAACCCTTTCCTCATGACATTTCGCCTTCTACCCATTTATAACACTATACTGTGTTGTAGTATTAAAGCGGAAAAACTTTGTCAAAGGTAAAAAAAAAAACATATCTTTTCTCAGACTTATATACATATGCATATGTGCATTTAAGTTGGCACGTGTAAGTGTACGTGTCCGTTATGTTAAGTTTAATTAAAAAAAAAAAAAAAAAGGGTGAGTCATGCAGAGAGATGAACAAAAAAAAAAAAAAAAAAAAAGGCCTGCTGTGGAGCAGCACGGCAATGTAGCCATAAGGCCATAAAACCATAAAACGATAAAGAAATAAAACCAGAAGATGTAAAATGCAAAGTGAAAGGGGGCTATAAGCGAATTATGTCTAACGAATTAAAAAGTCAAAAAGGCGATACCATATGCTCGTGTTAACCATTCGGGCATGGCGCTCTGACAAAAAAAAAAAAAAAAAAAATGTAAACGAGGAAAAGTAGGGGGGAACATAAAAAGGAATAGAAAGGGGAAGATCCGAATTTCCATTCGCGAATGATAAACTGCAACATGCGCAGCGAGCACAAAGTGCAAACACATTCACAATGCAAAAATTGATAACAAATGCGAAGCAGACGCTGCGAGAGACTTAAAAAAAATAAAAATAAAACATGTAAAGAACACAAAAAATTAACGTAGACGTAAAGGACGTGATGAAAACATAATCAGAGTGCAAATGAAATATATTATAATCATAATTATTTCCCATAACAAAATTCATAATGTGATTGTAATTTACAGGAATGTAAGAAGTTAAGAGCAAAGAGTTAGTCACAAAATAGAGGCCCATTAATTCGGAAATTAACAAAATCCACATATTTGAAAAAAGTTTAAAATAAAAGGAAAAATAAGTCGATATCTGAATAATCTGTTGTAAAAATTTCTTCATGTTTATTGCTACGATGTACGAAATGTACAATAAGGATATATATGGCCCATAAATTATGGCTATATTATATTTTATATTAAAAAATAAACATATCCTTTCAATCATCTTGGAAAAAGGATCCCTTATATATATTCTTATAAATATAATGTTTAAAATGGACATGATAATTTTATAAATGACTGTTAAAAACATGACCGAATTTAAAAAGACATTAATTTTTCCCAGCAGGCAATTCTTATTTTTTTGAATTTCAAACTTCCTGCTTAATATTGCATTTAAGGAATAATACATACTTGTATTTGTGTACACAATATTTTCTATTTCTTTTTTTAATTTATTGTAATTTTCAATGTCTTGCATTTTGCGCATATCTTCATTACACGAGTCATACATGTTGTGGTCATTATTTGCCTGGTTGTCCTTCTGTTGACTGTACTCGTCCTTCAATTCGCTATCATCTATGCTTATTCTATTTTTTAAATGGAAATTCTTTTCCATTTCGTACAAAAATTGAATGCGCTCCATTTTTTTCTTCTTTTCGTTGTATTTGGTTTTTTCAAATTTGTTAACTGGGAAGCTGATGCTTTTGAAGAAAAATTTATTGGCGCCACCGTTGTTCACATTGTGCGTGCTCGGCGTGTCTTCCCCGTTTGTTTCTTCATCGATGTTCTGTTTATCCCTGTGTCTGCACACGCCGTTATCGCCACCGCTATTACCGCTTCCGTCACTGCCCCTATCGCCACCGCTGTCGCCTCCACTCCCCGTGCGACTGGGGCTTCCCCCTTTCGAGGAGGAGAGTTCACTGTCAAACATCACATTTAGAGAGGCGTACTTCCTCATTTGTCCCTCCTCACTCGCATTTGCACTAGGTTCATCGTCAGACGAAGTGTCACGACTTTCGACAAAGGAGTGGGGGCAACTATTTGACCTCTTCAAAGGGTGCACATTATCTTTGTTTATATTTTTATAGAAATAGTTAATAACAGTCGATTCGTGATCGCTGAAATTTCCACTTCTCTTTTTACTTTTTGGTTGCTCAAAATGGTGCGTACTTAGTCGTCTCTTTTGTTTCTTCATGGTACCTTTGGAGTGCCTCTGCTTGTCCAGCAAAAAGGCAAAATCAGTGGTTTTCACCTGACCGCCGCTATCCACACAGTTTAAAAAGCTACTATTTTTAAAAGTGCACATATTTTTTAACCGGTTGGTGAAGTTCACAAGTACGGAAGCTTTTTTCACAGTTTTTTTTTTTTTTCTCATTATGGCAGTTCTAGTTCGAGCAATAATTCCTTGTTCACTATTTTGTTCGAGTTCCTCATTGAATGGAAACTGCTGTTCCTTATAGCACTCTGCACCGTTTTTTTCTGGTACTTCCAAAGGAGAAGAATTTTTAACAGGAAGGATATTCCCCCCAGGAGATCCTCCCTTTTTCGCATCGTACAGAAACCGTTTTGAATTCATGTCAAAGTTACTTTGCAACCTTTCGAGTTCCTCCTTTTTAAACATATAATTAGTAAAGTTAATTAGTATACTTTCTTCGATGTTATAAATCTGCATTTGTAACTTCGGAATATGCACATAATACACAAAGGTGGTAATATAGTCGTAAATAAAATACATGGAGGATATACCAGCGACGATAGAATTTGTCGTTACTCCAAGTGCACAGATATTTATGAGTAGCTCTCCGATGATGAATTTGTACAACAACATTAAGTAATGTAGAAACATAAAGCAGAGGATGCCTACAAGGTTATAGATACGGTTCATACATTTTCTAAATATCGATATCTTCTCTTCCTCGGTTTGTCCACCTTGGTTTTGGCCCTTATGGTAATACTGATGGAACCGTCTAAATGCGGTGGAGTAATAATTGAAGCATTTTTTCCTCCTTTCTAGTAAGTAAAAAATTGTCTTATTAAAGAATTTGTTCTGATTTTTCTTCTGAAGCTCAACGTTCTGACTATATAACAGGTACTTTCTTATATCGAGCGTGTTATCATCTGCTATAACATAATTGTAATTCTTTTTGTAAATCATATTTTTTAATTTCCCTAAACTTAGCCAAAGTAATGATAAAAATATGATACTTCGAATGAGAAAAAAATGCTTTTTTATTTTTTTACTAATTCCATTTTGCTCCTTATAAATGGCACTTATTTTTATATAATATTTTTTTATCAATTTGATGTGCGAGTGGGAGTTAAATTCTGGGGACAGGATTTCTTTGTAATTACTCGAATCAAATATAGTGTTGATGAACTCTACTGGAATAACTATATACAACAAGCAGACTAGGACACATATATCAATGTGCCAAATGTACGTAATGGTACCATTGGACACTATGTTGGATAATTCAAAGAGGAAAAGGGAAAAAATGGACATGCAAACTAGAAAGGTTATGAAAAAAATGTTTTTATTAAATTTATTCGAATGATTTAAAATGTCTAAATATCTCAGTAAGTAATAAATGGACACCTTGTAAAATATGACATGTAGCAAAATCATGGCTATAATTTCACACACCAATCTTATATTCATTTTATTTTCGTTGAGGGCAAGCATAGTTGGGGAAGGGAAGGGGAGAAATGTGGGGCTCAAAACGCATCATACACGACTGCTACGGGTAGGCACGTCAGGTAACTCCGCATGCCCCAAATATGCGTATATATGTGCGTATATACATACGTGCGTCGGTATAGTGCTTGTTTTCATGTCAAAGGTTGCTCATTCCATGTTACATACATGTGGGTACACACTCATGGAGATGTCACAGTTTGCCAGTTTTTACACAGCCATAATTTCCTTTTTCTCTTTTTTCTTTGACGCAAAACGCTCAGCCGCTGTGGGGGGGATAAAAACACGCACTCTCAGGTGTAAGTACGGAAATGCGCATATTTCTCTGCGTGTGGACACATAAATATATGCGCAGATGCGCAGAAATGCTCAATGGGAAAAATTACGAAAAGGAGAAATTTAAACGCATTTAAAAATTGTCACAAGAGCTGCGCGCTTACGCGATTTTAGCTCGCTGGTCAGCTAATTCCACAAATGGACACAGCAAAAAAAAAAAAAAAAAAAAAAAAAAAAAAAAAAAAACTACAAATTTAAACAAACAGAAAAAAATATTTTTTGCGAAATTTTTTCTAAAATTTTGCTAAAAGGTTATAAAAGAAGGTTACGCAAAAAATGCAGCAGAACTAAGTGGGGAAGAAGAATTTATGATGAACCATTTCTGACAAAAGGGCGAAATTACACAAATGCTTTAACACATATGTTTACACAGGCAAATGCGCACATATGTAACACATGAACTATACAAACATATATATTATCAATGCGAAGATTTACATAATTTTCCCATATTGTTCGAGTCCATCGTGGCGATATATATATTATTTTTGCTTCCCCTTTTTTTTTTTTCCTTTTCTTTTTCTCGTGCTTTTAGTTTGTGATTTGTGTTCATATGCACATCCTGCTGTAATGTTACATTGTATGTGAATTTTCGAACTATTTCATTTCAGTTAATCGTTTTCGTGCCATGTATACGCTTTGAGGCGAGAACATTAAAAGGGTTTAAAAGAAATATACTATTTGCAAAGCGAATGAAGAGATAATTAATGGCATTATATTTTAACACACCCTGTGTAAGAAGTGTATGTGCATATTTACAAAATCGCCCAAGGGGAATAATATATACATTCACAGACGCAATTTCACTTACACATTTAAGTGTGCAATTTGAATAATTGTAAAGGGGTTACATAGGGAAAAACATAACCGCTCTAAGTATAGCACTTTTGCTTATATAAAGATTGTGAAAAAATAAAAAAATGAAACAGTTCCTCTAGTAACGAAAAGGTGTACGAAAACATTTATCTCATCGCATATACAATTGGTTTTCACCCATGTGGTTACTTGCGTGACTGTTGTATCTGTTTTTATATGTTACTTAATGACAAAACAATTTCTGTTTCAATTCTCTCACGACCGAGAATAGAGAAAAAAGTACAATAAGTTTAAGCAAAACATAAAAAAAGCAACAGGGTTGAATGGGAAATGGAAGGAGAAACATAAAGGAGCACCACTTTGGTGATACAGAAACACCTGCTGGTAAAATATGTATGCAAAAGGAGAAAAAAAAAAAAAAAAAAAAAGCAACCAAAGAGACTCACATATAGTCCGTTCTGAAAAAGTTCCTCTGAAAGCTGAAAACAAAAAAAAAAACAGTAATATTCTTTTTTTTTTTTTTTTTTTTTGCCTTCTTACAAACGCTGTAATAACATCTGCGAGGAATTCACACGAAGTACGCGACATGTTAAGGTGTCATCAGAAGGTTGGGCGGGGACACAAGGAATACCCCCACATGTAGGTACGAGTGCACGTATGGAAGTATGCGTACATAAATATCTGTAAAACGTATGCATTAAAAGCTTTTTAAAAGTTCACCAGGGGAAAAAAAGCCGACGGAGCAAGTGAACACATAATTGTGTAATCATGTACACAGTTTAGGTAAAAAATGTCTTCGCCATGCGCATAGCAAACATGGGTATGTATAAATATGCCTTTTGTACATTTACTTCAAACACGCCTATGCGTAATTTACACATGATTCCTGGCCAAGGCATAAGGATCGTGATGGCGTATTATCGGAGTACTGCTTTTTTCCCAAAGACCATATTGCAACGCGTTAGCCGCGCACAGGTGAAGTGGGCATAAATACACAGCATCCTCGTTTGCGTGGTACGGGTGGGGGCAAGCGCGCGTATACATGCGCAAACGTGCGTATGTACGTAAAATAATATATACATGTAAATTTATATGTACATATGCGTGCTGTACAGGTGAACCATACATGTGCACCGCTCAAGGGAGGCATTTTTTGGAAGTCTCCCCTCATTTACTTTCTTTCTTTTTCTTTTTTTTTTTTTTTTTTTTGGGGCTAAAAGATGGCCAAGCAGAAACATTCGTCCTGCCATTTTTAATTTATTTTCATTTTATTTTTTTTTTTTTTTCCCCTTCGCTAGAAAAACGAACGAAAAAAAAAAAAAATTACCTCTCTTTGATGCATGTAAACGTGCATACATGTACGTGTACATATTTACATATACACGCTTACGTACATTATGTACGCGTAAGCGGATGCGTGAACGCGTTAACATAGCTTTGTTCACAGGGATATTCCTTTGGATGGGCACATTTTTATCGCTTCAACTCTACATTTTTTCGGAGGAAGAGAAGAACAAAATAATGTGTGAATGCTGAAAGGGTGGCTGTCGTTGAACTGAAAGAGGAAAAAAATACTATTGCTCAAAGCTTAAAGATAGGCAGAATTTAAAAGTTAAACAGAAACCAAGTGATAAAGGGAAGGTGAAGAAGCGCGCGAACAACAGCTTAAGCGAACATCGGAGCAAATGTGAGTAGAAAAATTTACCAATCTAAAGAGGCCCAATAAATAGGCATCAACTGCTTATGATAAAGGAGCGTACACCATCTGTGCACACGCCTAAACATTCATACATAATTGCCACACTGTGCGCATAAATTTACAGCATAGCCCATCCCGCTTTGCGCGTAAGCACATTTGCAAAAAATCCCACGTGGTATATAACCCAGGAGAAGAAGGCGCAAGCAAAAGGGGAACGCACGTGCCGTATGTTTATACCGAAGTAGAGCATATAAGAAGTGTGTAACCTCATAAACATCACCACCCGCATGCACATATCTACATAACTCTGGAAAAAAATGGGGAACACGCAAGGCGGAATGAACAACAACCCCTACGGATTCTTAGGTAAGAAATTATCTTTCGTTGTATAACTGCTTCCATGCGAAAAGGGGACGAACGTATGGGCATTTTACTTTGTTTGTAAAATCGCCCTGAGGGGAAATCCTGCCATATATGGTAGCATGCGGTTTATATATATGTCGCCACGTGTATACATAATTGTTATCGCTATAACGCGATGTGAGGAGAAAAATTGCACAAAAAAAAAAAAAGAAAGGAAAATTTCCCCTTATATGGAGATAAATACGTAGTTGTTTGGAAAGTACACGAATTATTAATGACTTCACTTTTCCTCTCCCCCTTTAGGCAAAAAAGATGATAAAGATAAGGGAAAAGACAGGGAAAAGAAAAAGCTAGAAAGCGCACCTCCATCACATATAGGCAAAAGAAAAAAAAAAAAAAAAGGAGTCCCCGGACATTCCAAATTACCAACGGTTACCCCTAATACAAAGTGCAGATTGAAACTTCTAAAGTTGGAAAGAATAAAGGATTATCTCCTGTTGGAAGAAGAATTCATTACAAACCAAGAACAGATAAAAACAACGGAAGATAAAAATTATGTGAAGCTAAAAATTGATGATTTAAGAGGTTCTCCAATGAGTGTTGGAACGCTGGAAGAATTAATTGATGAAAATCATGGAATTATTGCCACGTCAGTAGGACCAGAGTATTATGTAAATATACTTTCGTTTGTTGATAAAGATTTATTGGAGCCAGGATGTTCTGTTCTTCTGAATAACAAAACGAACAGCGTCGTTGGTATATTGTTGGATGAAGTGGATCCATTAGTTTCTGTTATGAAAGTGGAGAAAGCTCCCCTAGAATCCTATGCCGATATTGGTGGTCTAGAATCACAAATCCAAGAAATTAAAGAAGCAGTAGAATTACCATTAACCCATCCTGAGTTGTACGAAGATATTGGTATTAAACCACCAAAAGGAGTTATATTGTATGGGCCCCCAGGAACAGGGAAAACATTACTAGCCAAAGCTGTAGCAAATGAAACATCGGCAACTTTTCTGAGAGTGGTAGGTTCAGAATTAATACAGAAATATTTAGGAGATGGACCTAAGCTAGTTAGGGAAATGTTTAAGGTGGCAGAAGATCATGCACCTTCCATCGTTTTTATTGACGAAATTGATGCCGTCGGTACGAAGAGATATGAAGCCACTAGTGGAGGTGAGAGAGAAATTCAAAGAACCATGTTAGAATTACTAAACCAGTTAGATGGTTTTGATTCAAGGGGAGATGTTAAAGTCATTATGGCAACTAACCGAATTGATTCACTAGACCCCGCCTTAATTCGACCTGGAAGAATAGACAGAAAAATACAGCTACCAAATCCGGATACAAAAACGAAGAGAAGAATTTTCCAAATCCATACAAGCAAAATGACCATGTCGCCAGATGTCGATTTGGAAGAATTTGTTATGTCCAAGGATGAGTTATCCGGTGCAGATATTAAGGCCATATGTACCGAGGCAGGGTTATTAGCTCTGCGTGAAAGAAGAATGAAAATTACGCAGGTGGACTTGCGTAAGGCAAGGGATAAAGCACTATACCAGAAAAAGGGCAATATCCCCGAGGGGTTGTACTTGTAACTTTCGAGGTGCTGGTGATACCTCTAATTAGTTATGCATTTTCCTTTACATATGTAGCACTCCAACAAATTTGCTTCTGTGTAACTTGTGCGTTTGTGCACTATCGAGGAGGTATCACGAGAAGGACTACCATATTCTTCCCTCAACGTGTAAAGCTCGCATCTCGGGGTGCAACCCGCACAAGTGCCCCCTCTTCTGCACGATGAAGTGAACCATACTAAGTAGTGAACTCCTTTTATAAAGAGTTATGAGTTTTTTTGTAACGCCGATGTAGCAGTGTGTGTGCATCGATATGGACACATATTTACGCACATACTCGCACATGTATTTTTTTTTTCCCTTAAAAAGAATACAATACACAATTATACCTTTACGAAAAAATGAAAAATATTTTTAAGACTAACTTTTCTATTTTTTTATGCACAAAAAATTTGTTCATAAGAATGAGTACATGATGAGATGTAGGATCACCGGTGTGTACATGGCTACATGCACGATCTGAACACTGTTGCAAAGGGAAAGGGTTACACTCAAAATTAAGTAGGTGGTATATCTCCCCCTTTTTTACACAACAATAACTACATCTTTTATTCAGTGCATTACGTTCTTCCCGATAAATCCATCGAACAGTTAGCAATTTTTCGATGCGTAATTGGGAAGAATTATAATAGGTATGTTTATTTCAAACGAGTTTGGAATCCTTGGGACTTATTTGTGCCTTATCCGCGAGGAACTGCTTAACTTGGCTGTTCAGAAAATTTGCATGGTTCTCATTCATCAGCAGCAGTTGTCCTTCTGCAGACGAAAGTAAATGGAAGGAGGGAGTGAGGGGGTGGTGGTGGTGGTTACGTATATATGAGTGTATGTGAGTGTACACTCAAAATGTGGGTTCACGAAGGGATCTGTTTCGTGTGTCTTCATATTTAAAACAATGCCTTTTTAACATATGCACCATCAGGGATAAAGTGCTTATGCCTTTTTTTATAACTTGGTAGGAAGAAGTACAGAACGGCTAGTACAGTATCGGGATGAAAAAGTTCCTGCGGAGGGAGGGGGAATTAAAAACTGATTTTTTAAATGGCATCAAGTAGAAAGATAGAAATAAAGATAGTTCTCAAGGTGGCAATTTTTAAGTCTTACTCTCCCACACTGGGGAGAAAAAGCCGAATCGGTTTGCAATTGCATAGATTCGAAGATAATAGTATAGGGGGTTGGTATAAATTATATAACCATGTTACTTTTGCATTTTTTTCTCTTCACTGAATCATGCTGCTCCCTGAGGGCATTTATAAATGTGTGCAAGAAGTAGTCCGCCTGCGTGAGAAATTAAAGTGTGTTGCGCATTTTTGAACTACATAGAGGGAGGGAATTTTGTTTTGTGGTCTTTTATCTTCTAACCAGGTGAATGTTTTCGTGGGCATAGAATACCAGGGTGTAGCAAATTCTGTTAAGGGAATGGAGAGATTAAAGGCCTTTGAGTAGGAAGTACCTCCTCCGCATATGTAGTGATATTTGCCTTCGAATGACAAAACAGTTGGAAGGCATACTTGTTCACAACTTTCCACAGAACGTTAATCCTATTTTTGAAGAGGGAGGGGTTGATAATTCGGAAGAAACCCTCACCGTTTATTTTTCCTTCGTCATTGTTATTCCTACAGAGAGAGCAAGGATGTACGCACGTGGTGAGATGAGGATGTTCACTTGTTGTACTCTACAGCGCTTGATTTTTTTTCAACTTTTTATCTTTCCAACATTTTATTATTCCTACTTTGATAGGAACGCGTCCAGCAAATCGAAATACTTCTCCCTGTGTTTTTTTGCCGTATTATCAGTTTTCATTTTTTCATTTTCATAATAAGTTATTTCTTCAAGGACTCTTTTAATAATGGTCTGAAAGGGGATTCGTACAATATGACAGATAGTTGTGTGTATGGAAATTATAACATTGGGAGGGTTCCATTTGTTAGAACCTTCTTGCAGTTTCATACCTGTTGTCTGATGCAATCGTTTTCCTCTTCCTCCACGTCTACTTTACTTTTCTCCGCGTCGTAGTAATAGCTGAAATAGTATTTCTCGTGGCGTTCAGACGAGTGGATTATTATTCCATACACCATTTTGGGGTTATACAGGGGGGTAAAGAAAGGGAAAAAATCCTCAGAGGAGGGGAGATAATGCGAGTTGCCACATGGTGAACGTCACATGGTGAGCAATCACACAAGGAACAATCAGAAGAGTTTCTTAAGCGCACACTGGGAAATACCTCTCATGAAGGTAAAGTGCAAAAAGTGGTATCCCCGCGGGGATCGTGGCTACACCTTATTTACACGTTCAAAAAAAAGGGCGAAAAAAAAAACATGCATATATATACATATACATATACATTTATGCTTCTATATATGTGTACTCCCTTGGGGCGTTTTGATATGGGAAGTTTCTAGGTGCATCACAGAAGGGGCATTTTTCCTTGTTTTTTTCTTTTTTTTTTTTACCGATTCGCTAAATGGGAAATAGCCCTATTCACCCAAGTGCCATTTTAGAAGCGTTCTTCAGATCCCCAAGAGTTGCTCCCATCTCCTCGCTTTCCCCTTATGCGCGTATATACCATTTTGCAAGTGTGGCAGGCCAGTAATATGTACTGTATATTCGTATGTATACCATCTGTTGAAGGATTCCCCTCCGTTCTGTTGAGACGAATTATGTAGTCCTGCGAAAATATGCTCTACTAAGGATGAGTGTATTTCCCTTCCTATGAGCCGCTGTAAAGGTCCCTAGCTTTACCCCCCTGGGATCTTCAGCTAACCAAGGGGAAAAATTGAAGAAAAAGGAGTTTTTTTGCATACCCTTTATACACACCAGAAAGCAGCACAATTTTACCGGTTCTGAATGAGCCAGGTATTATTTCGCTCATCATCTTTCACTGTATGTTATTAAGAGAAGACTGGTCATTCTGTAAAAATAAAAAAAGAAAAATTCCAAAGTTGATGTTTAGTGATTGATACACTCCTGTAGGGCAAGGGGAAGGATGCTTCTACGGAAAGTACAGTAAAGCAAAGGATAAAAAGAAGCACCACGAAGAAGGGAAGAATCGTTGGAAGAGGGATATTTAACCTGCTTGCTCAGCTGCGTACATGTGTGTAGGATTGAAAGGAAATTCGCCACAGAGCGGTAGATTACACAACGGTGAGATCGTCCACAGAAAAGTGTTTCCATTTCGAGACACCCTAACGGGTCGGAAGAAGGGAACGAAGATCCGGCAACACAGACCATTGTGCGCACCTTTACCCGCACCAGCACACTGTTGAGAACTTGAACGGCGAGGCAGACATATATTATGACCATTAAAGGATTCGCGCAATTTGTGAACAAGAAAATCCCGAGCACCATAAAAAAAATAGATGACATAAAAAGCTTCACTGGAAAAAAGTTTATAATCGATGGAACCTTCTTCCTTTACAAATTTATGTACGTAGCATGGAAGCATATAATTAATGATAAAAACCGTGAGAAGAAATATAAGGCCAATGACTTAACGACACACATTCTGGTTAGACAGTACATGATTAAAAAAAGCATCGATTTACTGAAAAAGCAACATGAGTATTTCAAGTCGTTACAAATTAGCACGCTATATATTATCGAAGACATTGGAGCCAGGTATGAATTGCAGCCTGTGGATTATAAATGTAAGAAGCATGTGTGGAAAGAGAGGGATTCTCTGAGGAAGAAAAAAAACCTCTTCGACATTTTGAACGTAGATGCATCCAAGGGGGGGGGTACGAGGAGTGGGGACTTACCAAGTGGGGAAGTCACCCCTAGGGGGGAATTGACAAATGATGAATCGCCAAATGTACACTGTACAAGCAGTGCGGTGGGAAGTGGCGAGATAAGCCAAAGTGGAAACGCCAACCCCACTGCGAATTCCCCTAACAGTGCAAGCAAACCGTTTGGAGAACAAAAAAGCGCCATCAGCAGCATGAGCGAAGGGAGAAACCAGAAGAAGAGCAAAATGGAAATCGTTGTGGACGAAGATGGTATTCACGATTTGTTTAAAAAAAATATTTTTATAAAAATTAATTCCAAAACGGCCAACGATATTTACAACTATTTGTCCCGGGAGAAAATACCAATTTTTATAACAAAAAATGATGCAGAGAAAGAATGCGCAATTCAGTGCTCTCATGAGAAAGACATTGTCGTTTCAGACGATACGGACGCATTGGCATTTGGAGCTCCAAACTTAATACGCTTCATTATGAATAAAAAGAAAAGACATATAATCAACAAAGATGAACTGCTTAATGAGTTAAACATAAGCTACGAACAGTTTATCGATTTCTGCATCCTTTCAGGGTGCGACTACAGCGCTAAAATACCGGGCATTGGGCCGGTGAAGGCGCACAACATTATTAAGAAGTACAAAACGATAGAAACCTTCTTGGAGTCAAGTGCTTTTAACAAGTATAAGAATTCCAAGCTTTTCAACCAGAAGCTAAACGGAATATCCATGTCGCTTAACGATTATATTGTTAATGAGTTTACATATGAACAGGCACGCAAGGTGTTTTTCAACTCCTATTGACGCATCCGAAACTTTTTCACCCGTTATAATATTAAAAAAAAATAATAATAAAATTATTTAAGCACATTTGAGTGTAGATTCTACACATTAGTTATTTTTTAAATCTTCAAATTGTCACAACAACATTCTCAATTTTAACAACTTCATCGTTGGTTGTCTTTTTTTTTTTTTTTTTTTTTTTTTTTTTCTTTGCGCATGCGTATTGCAATTTTTTTGGGAATATATTTTCTGCGTTATAGTTAACACACTTTTAAGCTTCACATGTTTGGGTTATCTCCCTGGGGAATTCAACTTTCCCCTTTTTTGCGTTTTTCCTATGGAGATTACCATGTAATTATATTGCACTTCCCATTTCGCCTTAAAAGTAGCAGGAAGGGAAAATGCCTTCTACCAGCTATGTACGCAATTTTGCCCTATTGGTGGTCCTCCAATGAGAAGTAACTCCACGGAAAAGGATGCAGATACTGTTATACACACACATTTCTTCTACTCGCTAAAAGCGAAACAGGATTATGTTTTAAGAAGTTAAATGAGTGGAC